>NW_027314869.1:0-178255 GCF_023375885.2 Dermacentor andersoni | reverse complement strand
TGCAGAAAACTTCATCCGCGTCTACCAAAAGATGCATGTGCATGCTTAAAACGCGTTTTCGCACAAATCCGTGCGCGGGTGCTAAAAAGAGCAGCATCGGCATGCTTAGCACGTCGTTTGGTAGAAATCCACGTGCGCGTTCTGCAAAAAGCACCATTTGCATTGCACATCTTGTGGTTTTGCAGAAAACTTCATCCGCGTCTACCAAAAGATGCATGTGCATGCTTAAAACGCGTTTTCGCACAAATGCGTGCGCGGGTGCTAAAAAGAGCAGCATCGGCATGCTTAGCACGTCGTTTGGTAGAAATCCACGTGCGCGTTCTGCAAAAAGCACCATTTGCATGCACATCTTGTGGTTTTGCAGAAAACTTCATCCGCGTCTACCAAAAGATGCATGTGCATGCTTAAAACGCGTTTTCGCACAAATGCGTGCGCGGGTGCTAAAAAGAGCAGCATCGGCATGCTTAGCACGTCGTTTGGTAGAAATCCACGTGCGCGTTCTGCAAAAAGCACCATTTGCATGCACATCTTGTGGTTTTGCAGAAAACTTCATCCGCGTCTACCAAAAGATGCATGTGCATGCTTAAAACGCGTTTTCGCACAAATGCGTGCGCGGGTGCTAAAAATAGCAGCATCGGCATGCTTAGCACGTCGTTTGGTAGAAATCCACGTGCGCGTTCTGCAAAAAGCACCATTTGCATGCACATCTTGTGGTTTGGAGAAAACTTCATCCGCGTCTACCAAAAGATGCATGTGCATGCTTAAAACGCGTTTTCGCACAAATGCTTGCGCGGGTGCTAAAAAGAGCAGCATCGGCATGCTTAGCACGTCGTTTGGTAGAAATCCACGTGCGCGTTCTGCAAAAAGCACCATTTGCATGCACATCTTGTGGTTTTGCAGAAAACTTCATCCGCGTCTACCAAAAGATGCATGTGCATGCTTAAAACGCGTTTTCGCACAAATCCGTGCGCGGGTGCTAAAAAGAGCAGCATCGGCATGCTTAGCACGTCGTTTGGTAGAAATCCACGTGCGCGTTCTGCAAAAAGCACCATTTGCATGCACATCTTGTGGTTTTGCAGAAAACTTCATCCGCGTCTACCAAAAGATGCATGTGCATGCTTAAAACGCGTTTTCGCACAAATGCGTGCGCGGGTGCTAAAAAGAGCAGCATCGGCATGCTTAGCACGTCGTTTGGTAGAAATCCACGTGCGCGTTCTGCCAAAAGCACCATTTGCATGCACATCTTGTGGTTTTGCAGAAAACTTCATCCGCGTCTACCAAAAGATGCATGTGCATGCTTAAAACGCGTTTTCGCACAAATCCGTGCGCGGGTGCTAAAAAGAGCAGCATCGGCATGCTTAGCACGTCGTTTGGTAGAAATCCACGCGCGCGTTCTGCAAAAAGCACCATTTGCATGCACATCTTGTGGTTTTGCAGAAAACTTCATCCGCGTCTACCAAAAGATGCATGTGCATGCTTAAAACGCGTTTTCGCACAAATGCGTGCGCGGGTGCTAAAAAGAGCAGCATCGGCATGCTTAGCACGTCGTTTGGTAGAAATCCACGTGCGCGTTCTGCAAAAAGCACCATTTGCATTGCACATCTTGTGGTTTTGCAGAAAACTTCATCCGCGTCTACCAAAAGATGCATGTGCATGCTTAAAACGCGTTTTCGCACAAATGCGTGCGCGGGTGCTAAAAAGAGCAGCATCGGCATGCTTAGCACGTCGTTTGGTAGAAATCCACGTGCGCGTTCTGCAAAAAGCACCATTTGCATGCACATCTTGTGGTTTTGCAGAAAACTTCATCCGCGTCTACCAAAAGATGCATGTGCATGCTTAAAACGCGTTTGCGCACAAATGCGTGCGCGGGTGCTAAAAAGAGCAGCATCGGCATGCTTAGCACGTCGTTTGGTAGAAATCCACGTGCGCGTTCTGCAAAAAGCACCATTTGCATGCACATCTTGTGGTTTTGCAGAAAACTTCATCCGCGTCTACCAAAAGATGCATGTGCATGCTTAAAACGCGTTTTCGCACAAATGCGTGCGCGGGTGCTAAAAATAGCAGCATCGGCATGCTTAGCACGTCGTTTGGTAGAAATCCACGTGCGCGTTCTGCAAAAAGCACCATTTGCATGCACATCTTGTGGTTTGGAGAAAACTTCATCCGCGTCTACCAAAAGATGCATGTGCATGCTTAAAACGCGTTTTCGCACAAATGCTTGCGCGGGTGCTAAAAAGAGCAGCATCGGCATGCTTAGCACGTCGTTTGGTAGAAATCCACGTGCGCGTTCTGCAAAAAGCACCATTTGCATGCACATCTTGTGGTTTTGCAGAAAACTTCATCCGCGTCTACCAAAAGATGCATGTGCATGCTTAAAACGCGTTTTCGCACAAATGCGTGCGCGGGTGCTAAAAATAGCAGCATCGGCATGCTTAGCACGTCGTTTGGTAGAAATCCACGTGCGCGTTCTGCAAAAAGCACCATTTGCATGCACATCTTGTGGTTTTGCAGAAAACTTCATCCGCGTCTACCAAAAGATGCATGTGCATGCTTAAAACGCGTTTTCGCACAAATGCGTGCGCGGGTGCTAAAAAGAGCAGCATCGGCATGCTCAGCACGTCGCTTGGTAGAAATCCACGTGCGCGTTCTGCCAAAAGCACCATTTGCATGCACATCTTGTGGTTTTGCAGAAAACTTCATCCGCGTCTACCAAAAGATGCATGTGCATGCTTAAAACGCGTTTTCGCACAAATGCGTGCGCGGGTGCTAAAAAGAGCAGCATCGGCATGCTTAGCACGTCGTTTGGTAGAAATCCACGTGCGCGTTCTGCAAAAAGCACCATTTGCATGCACATCTTGTGGTTTGGAGAAAACTTCATCCGCGTCTACCAAAAGATGCATGTGCATGCTTAAAACGCGTTTTCGCACAAATGCTTGCGCGGGTGCTAAAAAGAGCAGCATCGGCATGCTTAGCACGTCGTTTGGTAGAAATCCACGTGCGCGTTCTGCAAAAAGCACCATTTGCATGCACATCTTGTGGTTTTGCAGAAAACTTCATCCGCGTCTACCAAAAGATGCATGTGCATGCTTAAAACGCGTTTTCGCACAAATCCGTGCGCGGGTGCTAAAAAGAGCAGCATCGGCATGCTTAGCACGTCGTTTGGTAGAAATCCACGTGCGCGTTCTGCAAAAAGCACCATTTGCATGCACATCTTGTGGTTTTGCAGAAAACTTCATCCGCGTCTACCAAAAGATGCATGTGCATGCTTAAAACGCGTTTTCGCACAAATGCGTGCGCGGGTGCTAAAAAGAGCAGCATCGGCATGCTTAGCACGTCGTTTGGTAGAAATCCACGTGCGCGTTCTGCCAAAAGCACCATTTGCATGCACATCTTGTGGTTTTGCAGAAAACTTCATCCGCGTCTACCAAAAGATGCATGTGCATGCTTAAAACGCGTTTTCGCACAAATCCGTGCGCGGGTGCTAAAAAGAGCAGCATCGGCATGCTTAGCACGTCGTTTGGTAGAAATCCACGCGCGCGTTCTGCAAAAAGCACCATTTGCATGCACATCTTGTGGTTTTGCAGAAAACTTCATCCGCGTCTACCAAAAGATGCATGTGCATGCTTAAAACGCGTTTTCGCACAAATGCGTGCGCGGGTGCTAAAAAGAGCAGCATCGGCATGCTTAGCACGTCGTTTGGTAGAAATCCACGTGCGCGTTCTGCAAAAAGCACCATTTGCATTGCACATCTTGTGGTTTTGCAGAAAACTTCATCCGCGTCTACCAAAAGATGCATGTGCATGCTTAAAACGCGTTTTCGCACAAATGCGTGCGCGGGTGCTAAAAAGAGCAGCATCGGCATGCTTAGCACGTCGTTTGGTAGAAATCCACGTGCGCGTTCTGCAAAAAGCACCATTTGCATGCACATCTTGTGGTTTTGCAGAAAACTTCATCCGCGTCTACCAAAAGATGCATGTGCATGCTTAAAACGCGTTTTCGCACAAATCCGTGCGCGGGTGCTAAAAAGAGCAGCATCGGCATGCTTAGCACGTCGTTTGGTAGAAATCCACGTGCGCGTTCTGCAAAAAGCACCATTTGCATGCACATCTTGTGGTTTTGCAGAAAACTTCATCCGCGTCTACCAAAAGATGCATGTGCATGCTTAAAACGCGTTTTCGCACAAATGCGTGCGTGGGTGCTAAAAAGAGCAGCATCGGCATGCTTAGCACGTCGTTTGGTAGAAATCCACGTGCGCGTTCTGCCAAAAGCCCCATTTGCATGCACATCTTGTGGTTTTGCAGAAAACTTCATCCGCGTCTACCAAAAGATGCATGTGCATGCTTAAAACGCGTTTTCGCACAAATGCGTGCGCGGGTGCTAAAAAGAGCAGCATCGGCATGCTTAGCACGTCGTTTGGTAGAAATCCACGTGCGCGTTCTGCAAAAAGCACCATTTGCATTGCACATCTTGTGGTTTTGCAGAAAACTTCATCCGCGTCTACCAAAAGATGCATGTGCATGCTTAAAACGCGTTTTCGCACAAATGCGTGCGCGGGTGCTAAAAAGAGCAGCATCGGCATGCTTAGCACGTCGTTTGGTAGAAATCCACGTGCGCGTTCTGCAAAAAGCACCATTTGCATGCACATCTTGTGGTTTTGCAGAAAACTTCATCCGCGTCTACCAAAAGATGCATGTGCATGCTTAAAACGCGTTTTCGCACAAATGCGTGCGCGGGTGCTAAAAAGAGCAGCATCGGCATGCTTAGCACGTCGTTTGGTAGAAATCCACGTGCGCGTTCTGCAAAAAGCACCATTTGCATGCACATCTTGTGGTTTTGCAGAAAACTTCATCCGCGTCTACCAAAAGATGCATGTGCATGCTTAAAACGCGTTTTCGCACAAATGCGTGCGCGGGTGCTAAAAAGAGCAGCATCGGCATGCTTAGCACGTCGTTTGGTAGAAATCCACGTGCGCGTTCTGCAAAAAGCACCGTTTGCATGCACATCTTGTGGTTTTGCAGAAAACTTCATCCGCGTCTACCAAAAGATGCATGTGCACGCTTAAAACGCGTTTTCGCACAAATGCGTGCGCGGGTGCTAAAAAGAGCAGCATCGGCATGCTTAGCACGTCGTTTGGTAGAAATCCACGTGCGCGTTCTGCAAAAAGCACCATTTGCATGCACATCTTGTGGTTTGGAGAAAACTTCATCCGCGTCTACCAAAAGATGCATGTGCATGCTTAAAACGCGTTTTCGCACAAATGCTTGCGCGGGTGCTAAAAAGAGCAGCATCGGCATGCTTAGCACGTCGTTTGGTAGAAATCCACGTGCGCGTTCTGCAAAAAGCACCATTTGCATGCACATCTTGTGGTTTTGCAGAAAACTTCATCCGCGTCTACCAAAAGATGCATGTGCATGCTTAAAACGCGTTTTCGCACAAATCCGTGCGCGGGTGCTAAAAAGAGCAGCATCGGCATGCTTAGCACGTCGTTTGGTAGAAATCCACGTGCGCGTTCTGCAAAAAGCACCATTTGCATGCACATCTTGTGGTTTTGCAGAAAACTTCATCCGCGTCTACCAAAAGATGCATGTGCATGCTTAAAACGCGTTTTCGCACAAATGCGTGCGCGGGTGCTAAAAAGAGCAGCATCGGCATGCTTAGCACGTCGTTTGGTAGAAATCCACGTGCGCGTTCTGCCAAAAGCACCATTTGCATGCACATCTTGTGGTTTTGCAGAAAACTTCATCCGCGTCTACCAAAAGATGCATGTGCATGCTTAAAACGCGTTTTCGCACAAATCCGTGCGCGGGTGCTAAAAAGAGCAGCATCGGCATGCTTAGCACGTCGTTTGGTAGAAATCCACGCGCGCGTTCTGCAAAAAGCACCATTTGCATGCACATCTTGTGGTTTTGCAGAAAACTTCATCCGCGTCTACCAAAAGATGCATGTGCATGCTTAAAACGCGTTTTCGCACAAATGCGTGCGCGGGTGCTAAAAAGAGCAGCATCGGCATGCTTAGCACGTCGTTTGGTAGAAATCCACGTGCGCGTTCTGCAAAAAGCACCATTTGCATTGCACATCTTGTGGTTTTGCAGAAAACTTCATCCGCGTCTACCAAAAGATGCATGTGCATGCTTAAAACGCGTTTTCGCACAAATGCGTGCGCGGGTGCTAAAAAGAGCAGCATCGGCATGCTTAGCACGTCGTTTGGTAGAAATCCACGTGCGCGTTCTGCAAAAAGCACCATTTGCATGCACATCTTGTGGTTTTGCAGAAAACTTCATCCGCGTCTACCAAAAGATGCATGTGCATGCTTAAAACGCGTTTTCGCACAAATGCGTGCGCGGGTGCTAAAAAGAGCAGCATCGGCATGCTTAGCACGTCGTTTGGTAGAAATCCACGTGCGCGTTCTGCAAAAAGCACCATTTGCATGCACATCTTGTGGTTTTGCAGAAAACTTCATCCGCGTCTACCAAAAGATGCATGTGCATGCTTAAAACGCGTTTTCGCACAAATGCGTGCGCGGGTGCTAAAAATAGCAGCATCGGCATGCTTAGCACGTCGTTTGGTAGAAATCCACGTGCGCGTTCTGCAAAAAGCACCATTTGCATGCACATCTTGTGGTTTGGAGAAAACTTCATCCGCGTCTACCAAAAGATGCATGTGCATGCTTAAAACGCGTTTTCGCACAAATGCTTGCGCGGGTGTTAAAAAGAGCAGCATCGGCATGCTTAGCACGTCGTTTGGTAGAAATCCACGTGCGCGTTCTGCAAAAAGCACCATTTGCATGCACATCTTGTGGTTTTGCAGAAAACTTCATCCGCGTCTACCAAAAGATGCATGTGCATGCTTAAAACGCGTTTTCGCACAAATGCGTGCGCGGGTGCTAAAAATAGCAGCATCGGCATGCTTAGCACGTCGTTTGGTAGAAATCCACGTGCGCGTTCTGCAAAAAGCACCATTTGCATGCACATCTTGTGGTTTTGCAGAAAACTTCATCCGCGTCTACCAAAAGATGCATGTGCATGCTTAAAACGCGTTTTCGCACAAATGCGTGCGCGGGTGCTAAAAAGAGCAGCATCGGCATGCTCAGCACGTCGCTTGGTAGAAATCCACGTGCGCGTTCTGCCAAAAGCACCATTTGCATGCACATCTTGTGGTTTTGCAGAAAACTTCATCCGCGTCTACCAAAAGATGCATGTGCATGCTTAAAACGCGTTTTCGCACAAATGCGTGCGCGGGTGCTAAAAAGAGCAGCATCGGCATGCTTAGCACGTCGTTTGGTAGAAATCCACGTGCGCGTTCTGCAAAAAGCACCATTTGCATGCACATCTTGTGGTTTGGAGAAAACTTCATCCGCGTCTACCAAAAGATGCATGTGCATGCTTAAAACGCGTTTTCGCACAAATGCTTGCGCGGGTGCTAAAAAGAGCAGCATCGGCATGCTTAGCACGTCGTTTGGTAGAAATCCACGTGCGCGTTCTGCAAAAAGCACCATTTGCATGCACATCTTGTGGTTTTGCAGAAAACTTCATCCGCGTCTACCAAAAGATGCATGTGCATGCTTAAAACGCGTTTTCGCACAAATCCGTGCGCGGGTGCTAAAAAGAGCAGCATCGGCATGCTTAGCACGTCGTTTGGTAGAAATCCACGTGCGCGTTCTGCAAAAAGCACCATTTGCATGCACATCTTGTGGTTTTGCAGAAAACTTCATCCGCGTCTACCAAAAGATGCATGTGCATGCTTAAAACGCGTTTTCGCACAAATGCGTGCGCGGGTGCTAAAAAGAGCAGCATCGGCATGCTTAGCACGTCGTTTGGTAGAAATCCACGTGCGCGTTCTGCCAAAAGCACCATTTGCATGCACATCTTGTGGTTTTGCAGAAAACTTCATCCGCGTCTACCAAAAGATGCATGTGCATGCTTAAAACGCGTTTTCGCACAAATCCGTGCGCGGGTGCTAAAAAGAGCAGCATCGGCATGCTTAGCACGTCGTTTGGTAGAAATCCACGCGCGCGTTCTGCAAAAAGCACCATTTGCATGCACATCTTGTGGTTTTGCAGAAAACTTCATCCGCGTCTACCAAAAGATGCATGTGCATGCTTAAAACGCGTTTTCGCACAAATGCGTGCGCGGGTGCTAAAAAGAGCAGCATCGGCATGCTTAGCACGTCGTTTGGTAGAAATCCACGTGCGCGTTCTGCAAAAAGCACCATTTGCATTGCACATCTTGTGGTTTTGCAGAAAACTTCATCCGCGTCTACCAAAAGATGCATGTGCATGCTTAAAACGCGTTTTCGCACAAATGCGTGCGCGGGTGCTAAAAAGAGCAGCATCGGCATGCTTAGCACGTCGTTTGGTAGAAATCCACGTGCGCGTTCTGCAAAAAGCACCATTTGCATGCACATCTTGTGGTTTTGCAGAAAACTTCATCCGCGTCTACCAAAAGATGCATGTGCATGCTTAAAACGCGTTTTCGCACAAATGCGTGCGCGGGTGCTAAAAAGAGCAGCATCGGCATGCTTAGCACGTCGTTTGGTAGAAATCCACGTGCGCGTTCTGCCAAAAGCCCCATTTGCATGCACATCTTGTGGTTTTGCAGAAAACTTCATCCGCGTCTACCAAAAGATGCATGTGCATGCTTAAAACGCGTTTTCGCACAAATGCGTGCGCGGGTGCTAAAAAGAGCAGCATCGGCATGCTTAGCACGTCGTTTGGTAGAAATCCACGTGCGCGTTCTGCAAAAAGCACCATTTGCATGCACATCTTGTGGTTTTGCAGAAAACTTCATCCGCGTCTACCAAAAGATGCATGTGCATGCTTAAAACGCGTTTTCGCACAAATGCGTGCGCGGGTGCTAAAAAGAGCAGCATCGGCATGCTTAGCACGTCGTTTGGTAGAAATCCACGTGCGCGTTCTGCAAAAAGCACCATTTGCATGCACATCTTGTGGTTTTGCAGAAAACTTCATCCGCGTCTACCAAAAGATGCATGTGCATGCTTAAAACGCGTTTTCGCACAAATGCGTGCGCGGGTGCTAAAAATAGCAGCATCGGCATGCTTAGCACGTCGTTTGGTAGAAATCCACGTGCGCGTTCTGCAAAAAGCACCATTTGCATGCACATCTTGTGGTTTGGAGAAAACTTCATCCGCGTCTACCAAAAGATGCATGTGCATGCTTAAAACGCGTTTTCGCACAAATGCTTGCGCGGGTGCTAAAAAGAGCAGCATCGGCATGCTTAGCACGTCGTTTGGTAGAAATCCACGTGCGCGTTCTGCAAAAAGCACCATTTGCATGCACATCTTGTGGTTTTGCAGAAAACTTCATCCGCGTCTACCAAAAGATGCATGTGCATGCTTAAAACGCGTTTTCGCACAAATGCGTGCGCGGGTGCTAAAAATAGCAGCATCGGCATGCTTAGCACGTCGTTTGGTAGAAATCCACGTGCGCGTTCTGCAAAAAGCACCATTTGCATGCACATCTTGTGGTTTTGCAGAAAACTTCATCCGCGTCTACCAAAAGATGCATGTGCATGCTTAAAACGCGTTTTCGCACAAATGCGTGCGCGGGTGCTAAAAAGAGCAGCATCGGCATGCTCAGCACGTCGCTTGGTAGAAATCCACGTGCGCGTTCTGCCAAAAGCACCATTTGCATGCACATCTTGTGGTTTTGCAGAAAACTTCATCCGCGTCTACCAAAAGATGCATGTGCATGCTTAAAACGCGTTTTCGCACAAATGCGTGCGCGGGTGCTAAAAAGAGCAGCATCGGCATGCTTAGCACGTCGTTTGGTAGAAATCCACGTGCGCGTTCTGCAAAAAGCACCATTTGCATGCACATCTTGTGGTTTGGAGAAAACTTCATCCGCGTCTACCAAAAGATGCATGTGCATGCTTAAAACGCGTTTTCGCACAAATGCTTGCGCGGGTGCTAAAAAGAGCAGCATCGGCATGCTTAGCACGTCGTTTGGTAGAAATCCACGTGCGCGTTCTGCAAAAAGCACCATTTGCATGCACATCTTGTGGTTTTGCAGAAAACTTCATCCGCGTCTACCAAAAGATGCATGTGCATGCTTAAAACGCGTTTTCGCACAAATCCGTGCGCGGGTGCTAAAAAGAGCAGCATCGGCATGCTTAGCACGTCGTTTGGTAGAAATCCACGTGCGCGTTCTGCAAAAAGCACCATTTGCATGCACATCTTGTGGTTTTGCAGAAAACTTCATCCGCGTCTACCAAAAGATGCATGTGCATGCTTAAAACGCGTTTTCGCACAAATGCGTGCGCGGGTGCTAAAAAGAGCAGCATCGGCATGCTTAGCACGTCGTTTGGTAGAAATCCACGTGCGCGTTCTGCCAAAAGCACCATTTGCATGCACATCTTGTGGTTTTGCAGAAAACTTCATCCGCGTCTACCAAAAGATGCATGTGCATGCTTAAAACGCGTTTTCGCACAAATCCGTGCGCGGGTGCTAAAAAGAGCAGCATCGGCATGCTTAGCACGTCGTTTGGTAGAAATCCACGCGCGCGTTCTGCAAAAAGCACCATTTGCATGCACATCTTGTGGTTTTGCAGAAAACTTCATCCGCGTCTACCAAAAGATGCATGTGCATGCTTAAAACGCGTTTTCGCACAAATGCGTGCGCGGGTGCTAAAAAGAGCAGCATCGGCATGCTTAGCACGTCGTTTGGTAGAAATCCACGTGCGCGTTCTGCCAAAAGCCCCATTTGCATGCACATCTTGTGGTTTTGCAGAAAACTTCATCCGCGTCTACCAAAAGATGCATGTGCATGCTTAAAACGCGTTTTCGCACAAATCCGTGCGCGGGTGCTAAAAAGAGCAGCATCGGCAAGCTTAGCACATCGTTTGGTAGAAATCCACGTGCGCGTTCTGCAAAAAGCACCATTTGCATGCACATCTTGTGGTTTTGCAGAAAACTTCATCCGCGTCTACCAAAAGATGCATGTGCATGCTTAAAACGCGTTTTCGCACAAATGCGTGCGCGGGTGCTAAAAACAGCAGCATCGGCATGCTTAGCACGTCGTTTGGTAGAAATCCACGTGCGCGTTCTGCAAAAAGCACCATTTGCATGCACATCTTGTGGGTTTGCAGAAAACTTCATCCGCGTCTACCAAAAGATGCATGTGCATGCTTAAAACGCGTTTTCGCACAAATGCGTGCGCGGGTGCTAAAAAGAGCAGCATCGGCATGCTTAGCACGTCGTTTGGTAGAAATCCACGTGCGCGTTCTGCAAAAAGCACCATTTGCATGCACATCTTGTGGTTTTGCAGAAAACTTCATCAGCGTCTACCAAAAGATGCATGTGCATGCTTAAAACGCGTTTTCGCACAAATGCTTGCGCGGGTGGTAAAAAGAGCAGCATCGGCATGCTTAGCACGTCGTTTGGTAGAAATCCACGTGCGCGTTCTGCAAAAAGCACCATTTGCATCCACATCTTGTGGTTTTGCAGAAAACTTCATCCGCGTCTACCAAAAGATGCATGTGCATGCTTAAAACGCGTTTTCGCACAAATGCGTGCGCGGGTGCTAAAAAGAGCAGCATCGGCATGCTTAGCACGTCGTTTGGTAGAAATCCACGTGCGCGTTCTGCAAAAAGCACCATTTGCATGCACATCTTGTGGTTTTGCAGAAAACTTCATCCGCGTCTACCAAAAGATGCATGTGCATGCTTAAAACGCGTTTTCGCACAAATGCGTGCGCGGGTGCTAAAAATAGCAGCATCGGCATGCTTAGCACGTCGTTTGGTAGAAATCCACGTGCGCGTTCTGCAAAAAGCACCATTTGCATGCACATCTTGTGGTTTGGAGAAAACTTCATCCGCGTCTACCAAAAGATGCATGTGCATGCTTAAAACGCGTTTTCGCACAAATGCTTGCGCGGGTGCTAAAAAGAGCAGCATCGGCATGCTTAGCACGTCGTTTGGTAGAAATCCACGTGCGCGTTCTGCAAAAAGCACCATTTGCATGCACATCTTGTGGTTTTGCAGAAAACTTCATCCGCGTCTACCAAAAGATGCATGTGCATGCTTAAAACGCGTTTTCGCACAAATCCGTGCGCGGGTGCTAAAAAGAGCAGCATCGGCATGCTTAGCACGTCGTTTGGTAGAAATCCACGTGCGCGTTCTGCAAAAAGCACCATTTGCATGCACATCTTGTGGTTTTGCAGAAAACTTCATCCGCGTCTACCAAAAGATGCATGTGCATGCTTAAAACGCGTTTTCGCACAAATGCGTGCGCGGGTGCTAAAAAGAGCAGCATCGGCATGCTTAGCACGTCGTTTGGTAGAAATCCACGTGCGCGTTCTGCCAAAAGCACCATTTGCATGCACATCTTGTGGTTTTGCAGAAAACTTCATCCGCGTCTACCAAAAGATGCATGTGCATGCTTAAAACGCGTTTTCGCACAAATCCGTGCGCGGGTGCTAAAAAGAGCAGCATCGGCATGCTTAGCACGTCGTTTGGTAGAAATCCACGCGCGCGTTCTGCAAAAAGCACCATTTGCATGCACATCTTGTGGTTTTGCAGAAAACTTCATCCGCGTCTACCAAAAGATGCATGTGCATGCTTAAAACGCGTTTTCGCACAAATCCGTGCGCGGGTGCTAAAAAGAGCAGCATCGGCATGCTTAGCACGTCGTTTGGTAGAAATCCACGTGCGCGTTCTGCAAAAAGCACCATTTGCATGCACATCTTGTGGTTTTGCAGAAAACTTCATCCGCGTCTACCAAAAGATGCATGTGCATGCTTAAAACGCGTTTTCGCACAAATGCGTGCGTGGGTGCTAAAAAGAGCAGCATCGGCATGCTTAGCACGTCGTTTGGTAGAAATCCACGTGCGCGTTCTGCCAAAAGCCCCATTTGCATGCACATCTTGTGGTTTTGCAGAAAACTTCATCCGCGTCTACCAAAAGATGCACGTGCATGCTTAAAACGCGTTTTCGCACAAATGCGTGCGCGGGTGCTAAAAAGAGCAGCATCGGCATGCTTAGCACGTCGTTTGGTAGAAATCCACGTGCGCGTTCTGCAAAAAGCACCATTTGCATTGCACATCTTGTGGTTTTGCAGAAAACTTCATCCGCGTCTACCAAAAGATGCATGTGCATGCTTAAAACGCGTTTTCGCACAAATGCGTGCGCGGGTGCTAAAAAGAGCAGCATCGGCATGCTTAGCACGTCGTTTGGTAGAAATCCACATGCGCGTTCTGCAAAAAGCACCATTTGCATGCACATCTTGTGGTTTTGCAGAAAACTTCATCCGCGTCTACCAAAAGATGCATGTGCATGCTTAAAACGCGTTTTCGCACAAATGCGTGCGCGGGTGCTAAAAAGAGCAGCATCGGCATGCTTAGCACGTCGTTTGGTAGAAATCCACGTGCGCGTTCTGCAAAAAGCACCATTTGCATGCACATCTTGTGGTTTGGAGAAAACTTCATCCGCGTCTACCAAAAGATGCATGTGCATGCTTAAAACGCGTTTTCGCACAAATGCTTGCGCGGGTGCTAAAAAGAGGAGCATCGGCATGCTTAGCACGTCGTTTGGTAGAAATCCACGTGCGCGTTCTGCAAAAAGCACCATTTGCATGCACATCTTGTGGTTTTGCAGAAAACTTCATCCGCGTCTACCAAAAGATGCATGTGCATGCTTAAAACGCGTTTTCGCACAAATCCGTGCGCGGGTGCTAAAAAGAGCAGCATCGGCATGCTTAGCACGTCGTTTGGTAGAAATCCACGTGCGCGTTCTGCAAAAAGCACCATTTGCATGCACATCTTGTGGTTTTGCAGAAAACTTCATCCGCGTCTACCAAAAGATGCATGTGCATGCTTAAAACGCGTTTTCGCACAAATGCGTGCGCGGGTGCTAAAAAGAGCAGCATCGGCATGCTTAGCACGTCGTTTGGTAGAAATCCACGTGCGCGTTCTGCCAAAAGCACCATTTGCATGCACATCTTGTGGTTTTGCAGAAAACTTCATCCGCGTCTACCAAAAGATGCATGTGCATGCTTAAAACGCGTTTTCGCACAAATCCGTGCGCGGGTGCTAAAAAGAGCAGCATCGGCATGCTTAGCACGTCGTTTGGTAGAAATCCACGCGCGCGTTCTGCAAAAAGCACCATTTGCATGCACATCTTGTGGTTTTGCAGAAAACTTCATCCGCGTCTACCAAAAGATGCATGTGCATGCTTAAAACGCGTTTTCGCACAAATGCGTGCGCGGGTGCTAAAAAGAGCAGCATCGGCATGCTTAGCACGTCGTTTGGTAGAAATCCACGTGCGCGTTCTGCCAAAAGCCCCATTTGCATGCACATCTTGTGGTTTTGCAGAAAACTTCATCCGCGTCTACCAAAAGATGCATGTGCATGCTTAAAACGCGTTTTCGCACAAATCCGTGCGCGGGTGCTAAAAAGAGCAGCATCGGCAAGCTTAGCACATCGTTTGGTAGAAATCCACGTGCGCGTTCTGCAAAAAGCACCATTTGCATGCACATCTTGTGGTTTTGCAGAAAACTTCATCCGCGTCTACCAAAAGATGCATGTGCATGCTTAAAACGCGTTTTCGCTCAAATGCGTGCGCGGGTGCTAAAAACAGCAGCATCGGCATGCTTAGCACGTCGTTTGGTAGAAATCCACGTGCGCGTTCTGCAAAAAGCACCATTTGCATGCACATCTTGTGGGTTTGCAGAAAACTTCATCCGCGTCTACCAAAAGATGCATGTGCATGCTTAAAACGCGTTTTCGCACAAATGCGTGCGCGGGTGCTAAAAAGAGCAGCATCGGCAAGCTTAGCACATCGTTTGGTAGAAATCCACGTGCGCGTTCTGCAAAAAGCACCATTTGCATGCACATCTTGTGGTTTTGCAGAAAACTTCATCCGCGTCTACCAAAAGATGCATGTGCATGCTTAAAACGCGTTTTCGCACAAATGCGTGCGCGGGTGCTAAAAAGAGCAGCATCGGCATGCTTAGCACGTCGTTTGGTAGAAATCCACGTGCGCGTTCTGCAAAAAGCACCATTTGCATGCACATCTTGTGGTTTTGCAGAAAACTTCATCCGCGTCTACCAAAAGATGCATGTGCATGCTTAAAACGCGTTTTCGCACAAATCCGTGCGCGGGTGCTAAAAAGAGCAGCATCGGCATGCTTAGCACGTCGTTTGGTAGAAATCCACGTGCGCGTTCTGCAAAAAGCACCATTTGCATGCACATCTTGTGGTTTTGCAGAAAACTTCATCCGCGTCTACCAAAAGATGCATGTGCATGCTTAAAACGCGTTTTCGCACAAATGCGTGCGTGGGTGCTAAAAAGAGCAGCATCGGCATGCTTAGCACGTCGTTTGGTAGAAATCCACGTGCGCGTTCTGCCAAAAGCCCCATTTGCATGCACATCTTGTGGTTTTGCAGAAAACTTCATCCGCGTCTACCAAAAGATGCATGTGCATGCTTAAAACGCGTTTTCGCACAAATCCGTGCGCGGGTGCTAAAAAGAGCAGCATCGGCAAGCTTAGCACATCGTTTGGTAGAAATCCACGTGCGCGTTCTGCAAAAAGCACCATTTGCATGCACATCTTGTGGTTTTGCAGAAAACTTCATCCGCGTCTACCAAAAGATGCATGTGCATGCTTAAAACGCGTTTTCGCACAAATGCGTGCGCGGGTGCTAAAAACAGCAGCATCGGCATGCTTAGCACGTCGTTTGGTAGAAATCCACGTGCGCGTTCTGCAAAAAGCACCATTTGCATGCACATCTTGTGGGTTTGCAGAAAACTTCATCCGCGTCTACCAAAAGATGCATGTGCATGCTTAAAACGCGTTTTCGCACAAATGCGTGCGCGGGTGCTAAAAAGAGCAGCATCGGCATGCTTAGCACGTCGTTTGGTAGAAATCCACGTGCGCGTTCTGCAAAAAGCACCATTTGCATGCACATCTTGTGGTTTTGCAGAAAACTTCATCAGCGTCTACCAAAAGATGCATGTGCATGCTTAAAACGCGTTTTCGCACAAATGCTTGCGCGGGTGGTAAAAAGAGCAGCATCGGCATGCTTAGCACGTCGTTTGGTAGAAATCCACGTGCGCGTTCTGCAAAAAGCACCATTTGCATCCACATCTTGTGGTTTTGCAGAAAACTTCATCCGCGTCTACCAAAAGATGCATGTGCATGCTTAAAACGCGTTTTCGCACAAATGCGTGCGCGGGTGCTAAAAAGAGCAGCATCGGCATGCTTAGCACGTCGTTTGGTAGAAATCCACGTGCGCGTTCTGCAAAAAGCACCATTTGCATGCACATCTTGTGGTTTTGCAGAAAACTTCATCCGCGTCTACCAAAAGATGCATGTGCATGCTTAAAACGCGTTTTCGCACAAATGCGTGCGCGGGTGCTAAAAATAGCAGCATCGGCATGCTTAGCACGTCGTTTGGTAGAAATCCACGTGCGCGTTCTGCAAAAAGCACCATTTGCATGCACATCTTGTGGTTTGGAGAAAACTTCATCCGCGTCTACCAAAAGATGCATGTGCATGCTTAAAACGCGTTTTCGCACAAATGCTTGCGCGGGTGCTAAAAAGAGCAGCATCGGCATGCTTAGCACGTCGTTTGGTAGAAATCCACGTGCGCGTTCTGCAAAAAGCACCATTTGCATGCACATCTTGTGGTTTTGCAGAAAACTTCATCCGCGTCTACCAAAAGATGCATGTGCATGCTTAAAACGCGTTTTCGCACAAATCCGTGCGCGGGTGCTAAAAAGAGCAGCATCGGCATGCTTAGCACGTCGTTTGGTAGAAATCCACGTGCGCGTTCTGCAAAAAGCACCATTTGCATGCACATCTTGTGGTTTTGCAGAAAACTTCATCCGCGTCTACCAAAAGATGCATGTGCATGCTTAAAACGCGTTTTCGCACAAATGCGTGCGCGGGTGCTAAAAAGAGCAGCATCGGCATGCTTAGCACGTCGTTTGGTAGAAATCCACGTGCGCGTTCTGCCAAAAGCACCATTTGCATGCACATCTTGTGGTTTTGCAGAAAACTTCATCCGCGTCTACCAAAAGATGCATGTGCATGCTTAAAACGCGTTTTCGCACAAATCCGTGCGCGGGTGCTAAAAAGAGCAGCATCGGCATGCTTAGCACGTCGTTTGGTAGAAATCCACGCGCGCGTTCTGCAAAAAGCACCATTTGCATGCACATCTTGTGGTTTTGCAGAAAACTTCATCCGCGTCTACCAAAAGATGCATGTGCATGCTTAAAACGCGTTTTCGCACAAATGCGTGCGCGGGTGCTAAAAAGAGCAGCATCGGCATGCTTAGCACGTCGTTTGGTAGAAATCCACGTGCGCGTTCTGCAAAAAGCACCATTTGCATTGCACATCTTGTGGTTTTGCAGAAAACTTCATCCGCGTCTACCAAAAGATGCATGTGCATGCTTAAAACGCGTTTTCGCACAAATGCGTGCGCGGGTGCTAAAAAGAGCAGCATCGGCATGCTTAGCACGTCGTTTGGTAGAAATCCACGTGCGCGTTCTGCAAAAAGCACCATTTGCATGCACATCTTGTGGTTTTGCAGAAAACTTCATCCGCGTCTACCAAAAGATGCATGTGCATGCTTAAAACGCGTTTTCGCACAAATGCGTGCGCGGGTGCTAAAAAGAGCAGCATCGGCATGCTTAGCACGTCGTTTGGTAGAAATCCACGTGCGCGTTCTGCAAAAAGCACCATTTGCATGCACATCTTGTGGTTTTGCAGAAAACTTCATCAGCGTCTACCAAAAGATGCATGTGCATGCTTAAAACGCGTTTTCGCACAAATGCTTGCGCGGGTGGTAAAAAGAGCAGCATCGGCATGCTTAGCACGTCGTTTGGTAGAAATCCACGTGCGCGTTCTGCAAAAAGCACCATTTGCATCCACATCTTGTGGTTTTGCAGAAAACTTCATCCGCGTCTACCAAAAGATGCATGTGCATGCTTAAAACGCGTTTTCGCACAAATGCGTGCGCGGGTGCTAAAAAGAGCAGCATCGGCATGCTTAGCACGTCGTTTGGTAGAAATCCACGTGCGCGTTCTGCAAAAAGCACCATTTGCATGCACATCTTGTGGTTTTGCAGAAAACTTCATCCGCGTCTACCAAAAGATGCATGTGCATGCTTAAAACGCGTTTTCGCACAAATGCGTGCGCGGGTGCTAAAAATAGCAGCATCGGCATGCTTAGCACGTCGTTTGGTAGAAATCCACGTGCGCGTTCTGCAAAAAGCACCATTTGCATGCACATCTTGTGGTTTGGAGAAAACTTCATCCGCGTCTACCAAAAGATGCATGTGCATGCTTAAAACGCGTTTTCGCACAAATGCTTGCGCGGGTGCTAAAAAGAGCAGCATCGGCATGCTTAGCACGTCGTTTGGTAGAAATCCACGTGCGCGTTCTGCAAAAAGCACCATTTGCATGCACATCTTGTGGTTTTGCAGAAAACTTCATCCGCGTCTACCAAAAGATGCATGTGCATGCTTAAAACGCGTTTTCGCACAAATCCGTGCGCGGGTGCTAAAAAGAGCAGCATCGGCATGCTTAGCACGTCGTTTGGTAGAAATCCACGTGCGCGTTCTGCAAAAAGCACCATTTGCATGCACATCTTGTGGTTTTGCAGAAAACTTCATCCGCGTCTACCAAAAGATGCATGTGCATGCTTAAAACGCGTTTTCGCACAAATGCGTGCGCGGGTGCTAAAAAGAGCAGCATCGGCATGCTTAGCACGTCGTTTGGTAGAAATCCACGTGCGCGTTCTGCCAAAAGCACCATTTGCATGCACATCTTGTGGTTTTGCAGAAAACTTCATCCGCGTCTACCAAAAGATGCATGTGCATGCTTAAAACGCGTTTTCGCACAAATCCGTGCGCGGGTGCTAAAAAGAGCAGCATCGGCATGCTTAGCACGTCGTTTGGTAGAAATCCACGCGCGCGTTCTGCAAAAAGCACCATTTGCATGCACATCTTGTGGTTTTGCAGAAAACTTCATCCGCGTCTACCAAAAGATGCATGTGCATGCTTAAAACGCGTTTTCGCACAAATGCGTGCGCGGGTGCTAAAAAGAGCAGCATCGGCATGCTTAGCACGTCGTTTGGTAGAAATCCACGTGCGCGTTCTGCAAAAAGCACCATTTGCATTGCACATCTTGTGGTTTTGCAGAAAACTTCATCCGCGTCTACCAAAAGATGCATGTGCATGCTTAAAACGCGTTTTCGCACAAATGCGTGCGCGGGTGCTAAAAAGAGCAGCATCGGCATGCTTAGCACGTCGTTTGGTAGAAATCCACGTGCGCGTTCTGCAAAAAGCACCATTTGCATGCACATCTTGTGGTTTTGCAGAAAACTTCATCCGCGTCTACCAAAAGATGCATGTGCATGCTTAAAACGCGTTTTCGCACAAATGCGTGCGCGGGTGCTAAAAAGAGCAGCATCGGCATGCTTAGCACGTCGTTTGGTAGAAATCCACGTGCGCGTTCTGCAAAAAGCACCATTTGCATGCACATCTTGTGGTTTTGCAGAAAACTTCATCCGCGTCTACCAAAAGATGCATGTGCATGCTTAAAACGCGTTTTCGCACAAATGCGTGCGCGGGTGCTAAAAATAGCAGCATCGGCATGCTTAGCACGTCGTTTGGTAGAAATCCACGTGCGCGTTCTGCAAAAAGCACCATTTGCATGCACATCTTGTGGTTTGGAGAAAACTTCATCCGCGTCTACCAAAAGATGCATGTGCATGCTTAAAACGCGTTTTCGCACAAATGCTTGCGCGGGTGCTAAAAAGAGCAGCATCGGCATGCTTAGCACGTCGTTTGGTAGAAATCCACGTGCGCGTTCTGCAAAAAGCACCATTTGCATGCACATCTTGTGGTTTTGCAGAAAACTTCATCCGCGTCTACCAAAAGATGCATGTGCATGCTTAAAACGCGTTTTCGCACAAATGCGTGCGCGGGTGCTAAAAATAGCAGCATCGGCATGCTTAGCACGTCGTTTGGTAGAAATCCACGTGCGCGTTCTGCAAAAAGCACCATTTGCATGCACATCTTGTGGTTTTGCAGAAAACTTCATCCGCGTCTACCAAAAGATGCATGTGCATGCTTAAAACGCGTTTTCGCACAAATGCGTGCGCGGGTGCTAAAAAGAGCAGCATCGGCATGCTCAGCACGTCGTTTGGTAGAAATCCACGTGCGCGTTCTGCCAAAAGCACCATTTGCATGCACATCTTGTGGTTTTGCAGAAAACTTCATCCGCGTCTACCAAAAGATGCATGTGCATGCTTAAAACGCGTTTTCGCACAAATGCGTGCGCGGGTGCTAAAAAGAGCAGCATCGGCATGCTTAGCACGTCGTTTGGTAGAAATCCACGTGCGCGTTCTGCCAAAAGCACCATTTGCATGCACATCTTGTGGTTTTGCAGAAAACTTCATCCGCGTCTACCAAAATATGCATGTGCATGCTTAAAACGCGTTTTCGCACAAATGCGTGCGCGGGTGCTAAAAAGAGCAGCATCGGCATGCTTAGCACGTCGTTTGGTAGAAATCCACGTGCGCGTTCTGCAAAAAGCACCATTTGCATGCACATCTTGTGGTTTTGCAGAAAACTTCATCCGCGTCTACCAAAAGATGCATGTGCATGCTTAAAACGCGTTTTCGCACAAATGCGTGCGCGGGTGCTAAAAAGAGCAGCATCGGCATGCTTAGCACGTCGTTTGGTAGAAATCCACGTGCGCGTTCTGCCAAAAGCACCATTTGCATGCACATCTTGTGGTTTTGCAGAAAACTTCATCCGCGTCTACCAAAAGATGCATGTGCATGCTTAAAACGCGTTTTCGCACAAATGCGTGCGCGGGTGCTAAAAAGAGCAGCATCGGCATGCTTAGCACGTCGTTTGGTAGAAATCCACGTGCGCGTTCTGCAAAAAGCACCATTTGCATGCACATCTTGTGGTTTTGCAGAAAACTTCATCCGCGTCTACCAAAAGATGCATGTGCATGCTTAAAACGCGTTTTCGCACAAATCCGTGCGCGGGTGCTAAAAAGAGCAGCATCGGCATGCTTAGCACGTCGTTTGGTAGAAATCCACGTGCGCGTTCTGCAAAAAGCACCATTTGCATTGCACATCTTGTGGTTTTGCAGAAAACTTCATCCGCGTCTACCAAAAGATGCATGTGCATGCGTAAAACGCGTTTTCGCACAAATGCGTGCGCGGGTGCTAAAAAGAGCAGCATCGGCATGCTTAGCACGTCGTTTGGTAGAAATCCACGTGCGCGTTCTGCAAAAAGCACCATTTGCATGCACATCTTGTGGTTTTGCAGAAAACTTCATCCGCGTCTACCAAAAGATGCATGTGCATGCTTAAAACGCGTTTTCGCACAAATGCGTGCGCGGGTGCTAAAAAGAGCAGCATCGGCATGCTTAGCACGTCGTTTGGTAGAAATCCACGTGCGCGTTCTGCAAAAAGCACCATTTGCATGCACATCTTGTGGTTTTGCAGAAAACTTCATCCGCGTCTACCAAAAGATGCATGTGCATGCTTAAAACGCGTTTTCGCACAAATGCGTGCGCGGGTGCTAAAAATAGCAGCATCGGCATGCTTAGCACGTCGTTTGGTAGAAATCCACGTGCGCGTTCTGCAAAAAGCACCATTTGCATGCACATCTTGTGGTTTGGAGAAAACTTCATCCGCGTCTACCAAAAGATGCATGTGCATGCTTAAAACGCGTTTTCGCACAAATGCTTGCGCGGGTGCTAAAAAGAGCAGCATCGGCATGCTTAGCACGTCGTTTGGTAGAAATCCACGTGCGCGTTCTGCAAAAAGCACCATTTGCATGCACATCTTGTGGTTTTGCAGAAAACTTCATCCGCGTCTACCAAAAGATGCATGTGCATGCTTAAAACGCGTTTTCGCACAAATCCGTGCGCGGGTGCTAAAAAGAGCAGCATCGGCATGCTTAGCACGTCGTTTGGTAGAAATCCACGTGCGCGTTCTGCAAAAAGCACCATTTGCATGCACATCTTGTGGTTTTGCAGAAAACTTCATCCGCGTCTACCAAAAGATGCATGTGCATGCTTAAAACGCGTTTTCGCACAAATGCGTGCGCGGGTGCTAAAAAGAGCAGCATCGGCATGCTTAGCACGTCGTTTGGTAGAAATCCACGTGCGCGTTCTGCCAAAAGCACCATTTGCATGCACATCTTGTGGTTTTGCAGAAAACTTCATCCGCGTCTACCAAAAGATGCATGTGCATGCTTAAAACGCGTTTTCGCACAAATCCGTGCGCGGGTGCTAAAAAGAGCAGCATCGGCATGCTTAGCACGTCGTTTGGTAGAAATCCACGCGCGCGTTCTGCAAAAAGCACCATTTGCATGCACATCTTGTGGTTTTGCAGAAAACTTCATCCGCGTCTACCAAAAGATGCATGTGCATGCTTAAAACGCGTTTTCGCACAAATGCGTGCGCGGTTGCTAAAAAGAGCAGCATCGGCATGCTTAGCACGTCGTTTGGTAGAAATCCACGTGCGCGTTCTGCAAAAAGCACCATTTGCATGCACATCTTGTGGTTTTGCAGAAAACTTCATCCGCGTCTACCAAAAGATGCATGTGCATGCTTAAAACGCGTTTTCGCACAAATGCGTGCGCGGGTGCTAAAAAGAGCAGCATCGGCATGCTTAGCACGTCGTTTGGTAGAAATCCACGTGCGCGTTCTGCAAAAAGCACCATTTGCATGCACATCTTGTGGTTTTGCAGAAAACTTCATCCGCGTCTACCAAAAGATGCATGTGCATGCTTAAAACGCGTTTTCGCACAAATGCGTGCGCGGGTGCTAAAAAGAGCAGCATCGGCATGCTTAGCACGTCGTTTGGTAGAAATCCACGTGCGCGTTCTGCAAAAAGCACCATTTGCATCCACATCTTGTGGTTTTGCAGAAAACTTCATCCGCGTCTACCAAAAGATGCATGTGCATGCTTAAAACGCGTTTTCGCACAAATGCGTGCGCGGGTGCTAAAAAGAGCAGCATCGGCATGCTTAGCACGTCGTTTGGTAGAAATCCACGTGCGCGTTCTGCAAAAAGCACCATTTGCATGCACATCTTGTGGTTTGGAGAAAACTTCATCCGCGTCTACCAAAAGATGCATGTGCATGCTTAAAACGCGTTTTCGCACAAATGCTTGCGCGGGTGCTAAAAAGAGCAGCATCGGCATGCTTAGCACGTCGTTTGGTAGAAATCCACGTGCGCGTTCTGCAAAAAGCCCCATTTGCATGCACATCTTGTGGTTTTGCAGAAAACTTCATCCGCGTCTACCAAAAGATGCATGTGCATGCTTAAAACGCGTTTTCGCACAAATGCGTGCGCGGGTGCTAAAAATAGCAGCATCGGCGTGCTTAGCACGTCGTTTGGTAGAAATCCACGTGCGCGTTCTGCAAAAAGCACCATTTGCATGCACATCTTGTGGTTTTGCAGAAAACTTCATCCGCGTCTACCAAAAGATGCATGTGCATGCTTAAAACGCGTTTTCGCACAAATGCGTGCGCGGGTGCTAAAAAGAGCAGCATCGGCATGCTCAGCACGTCGTTTGGTAGAAATCCACGTGCGCGTTCTGCCAAAAGCACCATTTGCATGCACATCTTGTGGTTTTGCAGAAAACTTCATCCGCGTCTACCAAAAGATGCATGTGCATGCTTAAAACGCGTTTTCGCACAAATGCGTGCGCGGGTGCTAAAAAGAGCAGCATCGGCATGCTTAGCACGTCGTTTGGTAGAAATCCACGTGCGCGTTCTGCCAAAAGCACCATTTGCATGCACATCTTGTGGTTTTGCAGAAAACTTCATCCGCGTCTACCAAAATATGCATGTGCATGCTTAAAACGCGTTTTCGCACAAATGCGTGCGCGGGTGCTAAAAAGAGCAGCATCGGCATGCTTAGCACGTCGTTTGGTAGAAATCCACGTGCGCGTTCTGCAAAAAGCACCATTTGCATGCACATCTTGTGGTTTTGCAGAAAACTTCATCCGCGTCTACCAAAAGATGCATGTGCATGCTTAAAACGCGTTTTCGCACAAATGCGTGCGCGGGTGCTAAAAAGAGCAGCATCGGCATGCTTAGCACGTCGTTTGGTAGAAATCCACGTGCGCGTTCTGCCAAAAGCACCATTTGCATGCACATCTTGTGGTTTTGCAGAAAACTTCATCCGCGTCTACCAAAAGATGCATGTGCATGCTTAAAACGCGTTTTCGCACAAATGCGTGCGCGGGTGCTAAAAAGAGCAGCATCGGCATGCTTAGCACGTCGTTTGGTAGAAATCCACGTGCGCGTTCTGCAAAAAGCACCATTTGCATGCACATCTTGTGGTTTTGCAGAAAACTTCATCCGCGTCTACCAAAAGATGCATGTGCATGCTTAAAACGCGTTTTCGCACAAATCCGTGCGCGGGTGCTAAAAAGAGCAGCATCGGCATGCTTAGCACGTCGTTTGGTAGAAATCCACGTGCGCGTTCTGCAAAAAGCACCATTTGCATTGCACATCTTGTGGTTTTGCAGAAAACTTCATCCGCGTCTACCAAAAGATGCATGTGCATGCTTAAAACGCGTTTTCGCACAAATGCGTGCGCGGGTGCTAAAAAGAGCAGCATCGGCATGCTTAGCACGTCGTTTGGTAGAAATCCACGTGCGCGTTCTGCAAAAAGCACCATTTGCATGCACATCTTGTGGTTTTGCAGAAAACTTCATCCGCGTCTACCAAAAGATGCATGTGCATGCTTAAAACGCGTTTTCGCACAAATGCGTGCGCGGGTGCTAAAAAGAGCAGCATCGGCATGCTTAGCACGTCGTTTGGTAGAAATCCACGCGCGCGTTCTGCAAAAAGCACCATTTGCATGCACATCTTGTGGTTTTGCAGAAAACTTCATCCGCGTCTACCAAAAGATGCATGTGCATGCTTAAAACGCGTTTTCGCACAAATGCGTGCGCGGGTGCTAAAAATAGCAGCATCGGCATGCTTAGCACGTCGTTTGGTAGAAATCCACGTGCGCGTTCTGCAAAAAGCACCATTTGCATGCACATCTTGTGGTTTGGAGAAAACTTCATCCGCGTCTACCAAAAGATGCATGTGCATGCTTAAAACGCGTTTTCGCACAAATGCTTGCGCGGGTGCTAAAAAGAGCAGCATCGGCATGCTTAGCACGTCGTTTGGTAGAAATCCACGTGCGCGTTCTGCAAAAAGCACCATTTGCATGCACATCTTGTGGTTTTGCAGAAAACTTCATCCGCGTCTACCAAAAGATGCATGTGCATGCTTAAAACGCGTTTTCGCACAAATCCGTGCGCGGGTGCTAAAAAGAGCAGCATCGGCATGCTTAGCACGTCGTTTGGTAGAAATCCACGTGCGCGTTCTGCAAAAAGCACCATTTGCATGCACATCTTGTGGTTTTGCAGAAAACTTCATCCGCGTCTACCAAAAGATGCATGTGCATGCTTAAAACGCGTTTTCGCACAAATGCGTGCGCGGGTGCTAAAAAGAGCAGCATCGGCATGCTTAGCACGTCGTTTGGTAGAAATCCACGTGCGCGTTCTGCCAAAAGCACCATTTGCATGCACATCTTGTGGTTTTGCAGAAAACTTCATCCGCGTCTACCAAAAGATGCATGTGCATGCTTAAAACGCGTTTTCGCACAAATCCGTGCGCGGGTGCTAAAAAGAGCAGCATCGGCATGCTTAGCACGTCGTTTGGTAGAAATCCACTAGCGCGTTCTGCAAAAAGCACCATTTGCATGCACATCTTGTGGTTTTGCAGAAAACTTCATCCGCGTCTACCAAAAGATGCATGTGCATGCTTAAAACGCGTTTTCGCACAAATGCGTGCGCGGGTGCTAAAAAGAGCAGCATCGGCATGCTTAGCACGTCGTTTGGTAGAAATCCACGTGCGCGTTCTGCAAAAAGCACCATTTGCATGCACATCTTGTGGTTTTGCAGAAAACTTCATCCGCGTCTACCAAAAGATGCATGTGCATGCTTAAAACGCGTTTTCGCACAAATCCGTGCGCGGGTGCTAAAAAGAGCAGCATCGGCATGCTTAGCACGTCGTTTGGTAGAAATCCACGTGCGCGTTCTGCAAAAAGCACCATTTGCATGCACATCTTGTGGTTTTGCAGAAAACTTCATCCGCGTCTACCAAAAGATGCATGTGCATGCTTAAAACGCGTTTTCGCACAAATGCGTGCGCGGGTGCTAAAAAGAGCAGCATCGGCATGCTTAGCACGTCGTTTGGTAGAAATCCACGTGCGCGTTCTGCAAAAAGCACCATTTGCATCCACATCTTGTGGTTTTGCAGAAAACTTCATCCGCGTCTACCAAAAGATGCATGTGCATGCTTAAAACGCGTTTTCGCACAAATGCGTGCGCGGGTGCTAAAAAGAGCAGCATCGGCATGCTTAGCACGTCGTTTGGTAGAAATCCACGTGCGCGTTCTGCCAAAAGCACCATTTGCATGCACATCTTGTGGTTTTGCAGAAAACTTCATCCGCGTCTACCAAAAGATGCATGTGCATGCTTGAAACGCGTTTTCGCACAAATGCGTGCGCGGGTGCTAAAAAGAGCAGCATCGGCATGCTTAGCACGTCGTTTGGTAGAAATCCACGTGCGCGTTCTGCCAAAAGCACCATTTGCATGCACATCTTGTGGTTTTGCAGAAAACTTCATCCGCGTCTACCAAAAGATGCATGTGCATGCTTAAAACGTGTTTTCGCACAAATCCGTGCGCGGGTGCTAAAAAGAGCAGCATCGGCATGCTTAGCACGTCGTTTGGTAGAAATCCACGTGCGCGTTCTGCAAAAAGCACCATTTGCATGCACATCTTGTGGTTTTGCAGAAAACTTCATCCGCGTCTACCAAAAGATGCATGTGCATGCTTAAAACGCGTTTTCGCACAAATGCGTGCGCGGGTGCTAAAAAGAGCAGCATCGGCATGCTTAGCACGTCGTTTGGTAGAAATCCACGTGCGCGTTCTGCCAAAAGCACCATTTGCATGCACATCTTGTGGTTTTGCAGAAAACTTCATCCGCGTCTACCAAAAGATGCATGTGCATCCTTAAGACACGTTTTCGCACAAATCCGTGCGCGGGTGCTAAAAAGAGCAGCATCGGCATGCTTAGCACGTCGTTTGGTAGAAATCCACGTGCGCGTTCTGCAAAAAGCACCATTTGCATGCACATCTTGTGGTTTTGCAGAAAACTTCATCCGCGTCTACCAAAAGATGCATGTGCATGCTTAAAACGCGTTTTCGCACAAATGCGTGCGCGGGTGCTAAAAAGAGCAGCATCGGCATGCTTAGCACGTCGTTTGGTAGAAATCCACGTGCGCGTTCTGCCAAAAGCACCATTTGCATGCACATCTTGTGGTTTTGCAGAAAACTTCATCCGCGTCTACCAAAAGATGCATGTGCATGCTTAAAACGCGTTTTCGCACAAATCCGTGCGCGGGTGCTAAATAGAGCAGCATCGGCATGCTTAGCACGTCGTTTGGTAGAAATCCACGTGCGCGTTCTGCAAAAAGCACCATTTGCATGCACATATTGTGGTTTTGCAGAAAACTTCATCCGCGTCTACCAAAAGATGCATGTGCATGCTTAAAACGCGTTTTCGCACAAATCCGTGCGCTGGTGCTAAAAAGAGCAGCATCGGCATGCTTAGCACGTCGTTTGGTAGAAATCCACGTGCGCGTTCTGCAAAAAGCACCATTTGCATGCACATCTTGTGGTTTTGCAGAAAACTTCATCCGCGTCTACCAAAAGATGCATGTGCATGCTTAAAACGCGTTTTCGCACAAATGCGTGCGCGGGTGCTAAAAAGAGCAGCATCGGCATGCTTAGCACGTCGTTATGTAGAAATCCACGTGCGCGTTCTGCCAAAAGCACCATTTGCATGCACATCTTGTGGTTTTGCAGAAAACTTCATCCGCGTCTACCAAAAGATGCATGTGCATGCTTAAAACGCGTTTTCGCACAAATCCGTGCGCGGGTGCTAAAAAGAGCAGCATCGGCATGCTTAGCACGTCGTTTGGTAGAAATCCACGCGCGCGTTCTGCAAAAAGCACCATTTGCATGCACATCTTGTGGTTTTGCAGAAAACTTCATCCGCGTCTACCAAAAGATGCATGTGCATGCTTAAAACGCGTTTTCGCACAAATGCGTGCGCGGGTGCTAAAAAGAGCAGCATCGGCATGCTTAGCACGTCGTTTGGTAGAAATCCACGTGCGCGTTCTGCAAAAAGCACCATTTGCATGCACATCTTGTGGTTTTGCAGAAAACTTCATCCGCGTCTACCAAAAGATGCATGTGCATGCTTAAAACGCGTTTTCGCACAAATCCGTGCGCGGGTGCTAAAAAGAGCAGCATCGGCATGCTTAGCACGTCGTTTGGTAGAAATCCACGTGCGCGTCCTGCAAAAAGCACCATTTGCATGCACATCTTGTGGTTTTGCAGAAAACTTCATCCGCGTCTACCAAAAGATGCATGTGCATGCTTAAAACGCGTTTTCGCACAAATGCGTGCGCGGGTGCTAAAAAGAGCAGCATCGGCATGCTTAGCACGTCGTTTGGTAGAAATCCACGTGCGCGTTCTGCAAAAAGCACCATTTGCATCCACATCTTGTGGTTTTTCAGAAAACTTCATCCGCGTCTACCAAAAGATGCATGTGCATGCTTAAAACGCGTTTTCGCACAAATGCGTGCGCGGGTGCTAAAAAGAGCAGCATCGGCATGCTTAGCACGTCGTTTGGTAGAAATCCACGTGCGCGTTCTGCCAAAAGCACCATTTGCATGCACATCTTGTGGTTTTGCAGAAAACTTCATCCGCGTCTACCAAAAGATGCATGTGCATGCTTGAAACGCGTTTTCGCACAAATGCGTGCGCGGGTGCTAAAAAGAGCAGCATCGGCATGCTTAGCACGTCGTTTGGTAGAAATCCACGTGCGCGTTCTGCCAAAAGCACCATTTGCATGCACATCTTGTGGTTTTGCAGAAAACTTCATCCGCGTCTACCAAAAGATGCATGTGCATGCTTAAAACGCGTTTTCGCACAAATGCGTGCGCGGGTGCTAAAAAGAGCAGCATCGGCATGCTTAGCACGTCGTTTGGTAGAAATCCACGTGCGCGTTCTGCCAAAAGCACCATTTGCATGCACATCTTGTGGTTTTGCAGAAAACTTCATCCGCGTCTACCAAAAGATGCATGTGCATGCTTAAAACGCGTTTTCGCACAAATGCGTGCGCGGGTGCTAAAAAGAGCAGCATCGGCATGCTTAGCACGTCGTTTGGTAGAAATCCACGAGCGCGTTCTGCAAAAAGCACCATTTGCATGCACATCTTGTGGTTTTGCAGAAAACTTCATCCGCGTCTACCAAAAGATGCATGTGCATGCTTAAAACGCGTTTTCGCACAAATGCGTGCGCGGGTGCTAAGAAGAGCAGCATCGGCATGCTTAGCACGTCGTTTGGTAGAAATCCACGTGCGCGTTCTGCCAAAAGCACCATTTGCATGCACATCTTGTGGTTTTGCAGAAAACTTCATCCGCGTCTACCAAAAGATGCATGTGCATGCTTAAAACGCGTTTTCGCACAAATCCGTGCGCGGGTGCTAAAAAGAGCAGCATCGGCATGCTTAGCACGTCGTTTGGTAGAAATCCACGTGCGCGTTCTGCAAAAAGCACCATTTGCATGCACATCTTGTGGTTTTGCAGAAAACTTCATCCGCGTCTACCAAAAGATGCATGTGCATGCTTAAAACGCGTTTTCGCACAAATGCGTGCGCGGGTGCTAAAAAGAGCAGCATCGGCATGCTTAGCACGTCGTTTGGTAGAAATCCACGTGCGCGTTCTGCCAAAAGCACCATTTGCATGCACATCTTGTGGTTTTGCAGAAAACTTCATCCGCGTCTACCAAAAGATGCATGAAATGCTTAAAACACGTTTTCGCACAAATGCGTGCGCGGGTGCTAAAAAGAGCAGCATCGGCATGCTTAGCACGTCGTTTGGTAGAAATCCACGTGCGCGTTCTGCAAAAAGCACCATTTGCATGCACATCTTGTGGTTTTGCAGAAAACTTCATCCGCGTCTACCAAAAGATGCATGTGCATGCTTAAAACGCGTTTTCGCACAAATGCATGCGCGGGTGCTAAAAAGAGCAGCATCGGCATGCTTAGCACGTCGTTTGGTAGAAATCCACGTGCGCGTTCTGCCAAAAGCACCATTTGCATGCACATCTTGTGGTTTTGCAGAAAACTTCATCCGCGTCTACCAAAAGATGCATGTGCATGCTTAAAACGCGTTTTCGCACAAATCCGTGCGCGGGTGCTAAAAAGAGCAGCATCGGCATGCTTAGCACGTCGTTTGGTAGAAATCCACGTGCGCGTTCTGCCAAAAGCACCATTTGCATGCACATCTTGTGGTTTTGCAGAAAACTTCATCCGCGTCTACCAAAAGATGCATGTGCATGCTTAAAACGCGTTTTCGCACAAATCCGTGCGCGTGTGCTAAAAAGAGCAGCATCGGCATGCTTAGCACGTCGTTTGGTAGAAATCCACGTGCGCGTTCTGCAAAAAGCACCATTTGCATGCACATCTTGTGGTTTTGTAGAAAACTTCATCCGCGTCTACCAAAAGATGCATGTGCTGCTTAAAACGCGTTTTCGCACAAATGCGAGCGCGGGTGCTAAAAAGAGCAGCATCGGCATGCTTAGCACGTCGTTTGGTAGAAATCCACGTGCGCGTTCTGGCAAAAGCACCATTTGCATGCACATCTTGTGGTTTTGCAGAAAACTTCATCCGCGTCTACCAAAAGATGCATGTGCATGCTTAAAACGCGTTTTCGCACAAATCCGCGCGCGGGTGCTAAAAAGAGCAGCATCGGCATGCTTAGCACGTCGTTTGGTAGAAATCCACGTGCGCGTTCTGCAAAAAGCACCATTTGCATGCACATCTTGTGGTTTTGCAGAAAACTTCATCCGCGTCTACCAAAAGATGCATGTGCATGCTTAAAACGCGTTTTCGCACAAATCCGTGCGCGGGTGCTAAAAAGAGCAGCATCGGCATGCTTAGCACGTCGTTTGGTAGAAATCCACGTGCGCGTTCTGCAAAAAGCACCATTTGCATTGCACATCTTGTGGTTTTGCAGAAAACTTCATCCGCGTCTACCAAAAGATGCATGTGCATGCTTAAAACGCGTTTTCGCACAAATGCGTGCGCGGGTGCTAAAAAGAGCAGCATCGGCATGCTTAGCACGTCGTTTGGTAGAAATCCACGTGCGCGTTCTGCAAAAAGCACCATTTGCATGCACATCTTGTGGTTTTGCAGAAAACTTCATCCGCGTCTACCAAAAGATGCATGTGCATGCTTAAAACGCGTTTTCGCACAAATGCGTGCGCGGGTGCTAAAAAGAGCAGCATCGGCATGCTTAGCACGTCGTTTGGTAGAAATCCACGTGCGCGTTCTGCAAAAAGCACCATTTGCATGCGCATCTTGTGGTTTTGCAGAAAACTTCATCCGCGTCTACCAAAAGATGCATGTGCATGCTTAAAACGCGTTTTCGCACAAATGCGTGCGCGGGTGCTAAAAATAGCAGCATCGGCATGCTTAGCACGTCGTTTGGTAGAAATCCACGTGCGCGTTCTGCAAAAAGCACCATTTGCATGCACATCTTGTGGTTTTGCAGAAAACTTCATCCGCGTCTACCAAAAGATGCATGTGCATGCTTAAAACGCGTTTTCGCACAAATCCGTGCGCGGGTGCTAAAAAGAGCAGCATCGGCATGCTTAGCACGTCGTTTGGTAGAAATCCACGTGCGCGTTCTGCAAAAAGCACCATTTGCATTGCACATCTTGTGGTTTTGCAGAAAACTTCATCCGCGTCTACCAAAAGATGCATGTGCATGCTTAAAACGCGTTTTCGCACAAATGCGTGCGCGGGTGCTAAAAAGAGCAGCATCGGCATGCTTAGCACGTCGTTTGGTAGAAATCCACGTGCGCGTTCTGCAAAAAGCACCATTTGCATGCACATCTTGTGGTTTTGCAGAAAACTTCATCCGCGTCTACCAAAAGATGCATGTGCATGCTTAAAACGCGTTTTCGCACAAATGCGTGCGCGGGTGCTAAAAAGAGCAGCATCGGCATGCTTAGCACGTCGTTTGGTAGAAATCCACGTGCGCGTTCTGCAAAAAGCACCATTTGCATGCACATCTTGTGGTTTTGCAGAAAACTTCATCCGCGTCTACCAAAAGATGCATGTGCATGCTTAAAACGCGTTTTCGCACAAATCCGTGCGCGGGTGCTAAAAAGAGCAGCATCGGCATGCTTAGCACGTCGTTTGGTAGAAATCCACGTGCGCGTTCTGCAAAAAGCACCATTTGCATTGCACATCTTGTGGTTTTGCAGAAAACTTCATCCGCGTCTACCAAAAGATGCATGTGCATGCTTAAAACGCGTTTTCGCACAAATGCGTGCGCGGGTGCTAAAAAGAGCAGCATCGGCATGCTTAGCACGTCGTTTGGTAGAAATCCACGTGCGCGTTCTGCAAAAAGCACCATTTGCATGCACATCTTGTGGTTTTGCAGAAAACTTCATCCGCGTCTACCAAAAGATGCATGTGCATGCTTAAAACGCGTTTTCGCACAAATGCGTGCGCGGGTGCTAAAAAGAGCAGCATCGGCATGCTCAGCACGTCGTTTGGTAGAAATCCACGTGCGCGTTCTGCAAAAAGCACCATTTGCATGCACATCTTGTGGTTTTGCAGAAAACTTCATCCGCGTCTACCAAAAGATGCATGTGCATGCTTAAAACGCGTTTTCGCACAAATGCGTGCGCGGGTGCTAAAAATAGCAGCATCGGCATGCTTAGCACGTCGTTTGGTAGAAATCCACGTGCGCGTTCTGCAAAAAGCACCATTTGCATGCACATCTTGTGGTTTGGAGAAAACTTCATCCGCGTCTACCAAAAGATGCATGTGCATGCTTAAAACGCGTTTTCGCACAAATGCTTGCGCGGGTGCTAAAAAGAGCAGCATCGGCATGCTTAGCACGTCGTTTGGTAGAAATCCACGTGCGCGTTCTGCAAAAAGCACCATTTGCATGCACATCTTGTGGTTTTGCAGAAAACTTCATCCGCGTCTACCAAAAGATGCATGTGCATGCTTAAAACGCGTTTTCGCACAAATGCGTGCGCGGGTGCTAAAAATAGCAGCATCGGCATGCTTAGCACGTCGTTTGGTAGAAATCCACGTGCGCGTTCTGCAAAAAGCACCATTTGCATGCACATCTTGTGGTTTTGCAGAAAACTTCATCCGCGTCTACCAAAAGATGCATGTGCATGCTTAAAACGCGTTTTCGCACAAATGCGTGCGCGGGTGCTAAAAAGAGCAGCATCGGCATGCTCAGCACGTCGTTTGGTAGAAATCCACGTGCGCGTTCTGCCAAAAGCACCATTTGCATGCACATCTTGTGGTTTTGCAGAAAACTTCATCCGCGTCTACCAAAAGATGCATGTGCATGCTTAAAACGCGTTTTCGCACAAATGCGTGCGCGGGTGCTAAAAAGAGCAGCATCGGCATGCTTAGCACGTCGTTTGGTAGAAATCCACGTGCGCGTTCTGCCAAAAGCACCATTTGCATGCACATCTTGTGGTTTTGCAGAAAACTTCATCCGCGTCTACCAAAATATGCATGTGCATGCTTAAAACGCGTTTTCGCACAAATGCGTGCGCGGGTGCTAAAAAGAGCAGCATCGGCATGCTTAGCACGTCGTTTGGTAGAAATCCACGTGCGCGTTCTGCAAAAAGCACCATTTGCATGCACATCTTGTGGTTTTGCAGAAAACTTCATCCGCGTCTACCAAAAGATGCATGTGCATGCTTAAAACGCGTTTTCGCACAAATGCGTGCGCGGGTGCTAAAAAGAGCAGCATCGGCATGCTTAGCACGTCGTTTGGTAGAAATCCACGTGCGCGTTCTGCCAAAAGCACCATTTGCATGCACATCTTGTGGTTTTGCAGAAAACTTCATCCGCGTCTACCAAAAGATGCATGTGCATGCTTAAAACGCGTTTTCGCACAAATGCGTGCGCGGGTGCTAAAAAGAGCAGCATCGGCATGCTTAGCACGTCGTTTGGTAGAAATCCACCTGCGCGTTCTGCAAAAAGCACCATTTGCATGCACATCTTGTGGTTTTGCAGAAAACTTCATCCGCGTCTACCAAAAGATGCATGTGCATGCTTAAAACGCGTTTTCGCACAAATCCGTGCGCGGGTGCTAAAAAGAGCAGCATCGGCATGCTTAGCACGTCGTTTGGTAGAAATCCACGTGCGCGTTCTGCAAAAAGCACCATTTGCATTGCACATCTTGTGGTTTTGCAGAAAACTTCATCCGCGTCTACCAAAAGATGCATGTGCATGCTTAAAACGCGTTTTCGCACAAATGCGTGCGCGGGTGCTAAAAAGAGCAGCATCGGCATGCTTAGCACGTCGTTTGGTAGAAATCCACGTGCGCGTTCTGCAAAAAGCACCATTTGCATGCACATCTTGTGGTTTTGCAGAAAACTTCATCCGCGTCTACCAAAAGATGCATGTGCATGCTTAAAACGCGTTTTCGCACAAATGCGTGCGCGGGTGCTAAAAAGAGCAGCATCGGCATGCTTAGCACGTCGTTTGGTAGAAATCCACGTGCGCGTTCTGCAAAAAGCACCATTTGCATGCACATCTTGTGGTTTTGCAGAAAACTTCATCCGCGTCTACCAAAAGATGCATGTGCATGCTTAAAACGCGTTTTCGCACAAATGCGTGCGCGGGTGCTAAAAATAGCAGCATCGGCATGCTTAGCACGTCGTTTGGTAGAAATCCACGTGCGCGTTCTGCAAAAAGCACCATTTGCATGCACATCTTGTGGTTTGGAGAAAACTTCATCCGCGTCTACCAAAAGATGCATGTGCATGCTTAAAACGCGTTTTCGCACAAATGCTTGCGCGGGTGCTAAAAAGAGCAGCATCGGCATGCTTAGCACGTCGTTTGGTAGAAATCCACGTGCGCGTTCTGCAAAAAGCACCATTTGCATGCACATCTTGTGGTTTTGCAGAAAACTTCATCCGCGTCTACCAAAAGATGCATGTGCATGCTTAAAACGCGTTTTCGCACAAATCCGTGCGCGGGTGCTAAAAAGAGCAGCATCGGCATGCTTAGCACGTCGTTTGGTAGAAATCCACGTGCGCGTTCTGCAAAAAGCACCATTTGCATGCACATCTTGTGGTTTTGCAGAAAACTTCATCCGCGTCTACCAAAAGATGCATGTGCATGCTTAAAACGCGTTTTCGCACAAATGCGTGCGCGGGTGCTAAAAAGAGCAGCATCGGCATGCTTAGCACGTCGTTTGGTAGAAATCCACGTGCGCGTTCTGCCAAAAGCACCATTTGCATGCACATCTTGTGGTTTTGCAGAAAACTTCATCCGCGTCTACCAAAAGATGCATGTGCATGCTTAAAACGCGTTTTCGCACAAATCCGTGCGCGGGTGCTAAAAAGAGCAGCATCGGCATGCTTAGCACGTCGTTTGGTAGAAATCCACGCGCGCGTTCTGCAAAAAGCACCATTTGCATGCACATCTTGTGGTTTTGCAGAAAACTTCATCCGCGTCTACCAAAAGATGCATGTGCATGCTTAAAACGCGTTTTCGCACAAATGCGTGCGCGGGTGCTAAAAAGAGCAGCATCGGCATGCTTAGCACGTCGTTTGGTAGAAATCCACGTGCGCGTTCTGCAAAAAGCACCATTTGCATGCACATCTTGTGGTTTTGCAGAAAACTTCATCCGCGTCTACCAAAAGATGCATGTGCATGCTTAAAACGCGTTTTCGCACAAATCCGTGCGCGGGTGCTAAAAAGAGCAGCATCGGCATGCTTAGCACGTCGTTTGGTAGAAATCCACGTGCGCGTTCTGCAAAAAGCACCATTTGCATGCACATCTTGTGGTTTTGCAGAAAACTTCATCCGCGTCTACCAAAAGATGCATGTGCATGCTTAAAACGCGTTTTCGCACAAATGCGTGCGCGGGTGCTAAAAAGAGCAGCATCGGCATGCTTAGCACGTCGTTTGGTAGAAATCCACGTGCGCGTTCTGCAAAAAGCACCATTTGCATCCACATCTTGTGGTTTTGCAGAAAACTTCATCCGCGTCTACCAAAAGATGCATGTGCATGCTTAAAACGCGTTTTCGCACAAATGCGTGCGCGGGTGCTAAAAAGAGCAGCATCGGCATGCTTAGCACGTCGTTTGGTAGAAATCCACGTGCGCGTTCTGCCAAAAGCACCATTTGCATGCACATCTTGTGGTTTTGCAGAAAACTTCATCCGCGTCTACCAAAAGATGCATGTGCATGCTTGAAACGCGTTTTCGCACAAATGCGTGCGCGGGTGCTAAAAAGAGCAGCATCGGCATGCTTAGCACGTCGTTTGGTAGAAATCCACGTGCGCGTTCTGCCAAAAGCACCATTTGCATGCACATCTTGTGGTTTTGCAGAAAACTTCATCCGCGTCTACCAAAAGATGCATGTGCATGCTTAAAACGTGTTTTCGCACAAATCCGTGCGCGGGTGCTAAAAAGAGCAGCATCGGCATGCTTAGCACGTCGTTTGGTAGAAATCCACGTGCGCGTTCTGCAAAAAGCACCATTTGCATGCACATCTTGTGGTTTTGCAGAAAACTTCATCCGCGTCTACCAAAAGATGCATGTGCATGCTTAAAACGCGTTTTCGCACAAATGCGTGCGCGGGTGCTAAAAAGAGCAGCATCGGCATGCTTAGCACGTCGTTTGGTAGAAATCCACGTGCGCGTTCTGCAAAAAGCACCATTTGCATGCACATCTTGTGGTTTTGCAGAAAACTTCATCCGCGTCTACCAAAAGATGCATGTGCATGCTTAAGACACGTTTTCGCACAAATCCGTGCGCGGGTGCTAAAAAGAGCAGCATCGGCATGCTTAGCACGTCGTTTGGTAGAAATCCACGTGCGCGTTCTGGAAAAAGCACCATTTGCATGCACATCTTGTGGTTTTGCAGAAAACTTCATCCGCGTCTACCAAAAGATGCATGCGCATGCTTAAAACGCGTTTTCGCACAAATGCGTGCGCGGGTGCTAAAAAGAGCAGCATCGGCATGCTTAGCACGTCGTTTGGTAGAAATCCACGTGCGCGTTCTGCCAAAAGCACCATTTGCATGCACATCTTGTGGTTTTGCAGAAAACTTCATCCGCGTCTACCAAAAGATGCATGTGCATGCTTAAGACACGTTTTCGCACAAATCCGTGCGCGGGTGCTAAAAAGAGCAGCATCGGCATGCTTAGCACGTCGTTTGGTAGAAATCCACGTGCGCGTTCTGCAAAAAGCACCATTTGCATGCACATCTTGTGGTTTTGCAGAAAACTTCATCCGCGTCTACCAAAAGATGCATGTGCATGCTTAAAACGCGTTTTCGCACAAATGCGTGCGCGGGTGCTAAAAAGAGCAGCATCGGCATGCTTAGCACGTCGTTTGGTAGAAATCCACGTGCGCGTTCTGCCAAAAGCACCATTTGCATGCACATCTTGTGGTTTTGCAGAAAACTTCATCCGCGTCTACCAAAAGATGCATGTGCATGCTTAAAACGCGTTTTCGCACAAATCCGTGCGCGGGTGCTAAATAGAGCAGCATCGGCATGCTTAGCACGTCGTTTGGTAGAAATCCACGTGCGCGTTCTGCAAAAAGCACCATTTGCATGCACATATTGTGGTTTTGCAGAAAACTTCATCCGCGTCTACCAAAAGATGCATGTGCATGCTTAAAACGCGTTTTCGCACAAATCCGTGCGCTGGTGCTAAAAAGAGCAGCATCGGCATGCTTAGCACGTCGTTTGGTAGAAATCCACGTGCGCGTTCTGCAAAAAGCACCATTTGCATGCACATCTTGTGGTTTTGCAGAAAACTTCATCCGCGTCTACCAAAAGATGCATGTGCATGCTTAAAACGCGTTTTCGCACAAATGCGTGCGCGGGTGCTAAAAAGAGCAGCATCGGCATGCTTAGCACGTCGTTATGTAGAAATCCACGTGCGCGTTCTGCCAAAAGCACCATTTGCATGCACATCTTGTGGTTTTGCAGAAAACTTCATCCGCGTCTACCAAAAGATGCATGTGCATGCTTAAAACGCGTTTTCGCACAAATCCGTGCGCGGGTGCTAAAAAGAGCAGCATCGGCATGCTTAGCACGTCGTTTCGTAGAAATCCACGCGCGCGTTCTGCAAAAAGCACCATTTGCATGCACATCTTGTGGTTTTGCAGAAAACTTCATCCGCGTCTACCAAAAGATGCATGTGCATGCTTAAAACGCGTTTTCGCACAAATGCGTGCGCGGGTGCTAAAAAGAGCAGCATCGGCATGCTTAGCACGTCGTTTGGTAGAAATCCACGTGCGCGTTCTGCAAAAAGCACCATTTGCATGCACATCTTGTGGTTTTGCAGAAAACTTCATCCGCGTCTACCAAAAGATGCATGTGCATGCTTAAAACGCGTTTTCGCACAAATCCGTGCGCGGGTGCTAAAAAGAGCAGCATCGGCATGCTTAGCACGTCGTTTGGTAGAAATCCACGTGCGCGTCCTGCAAAAAGCACCATTTGCATGCACATCTTGTGGTTTTGCAGAAAACTTCATCCGCGTCTACCAAAAGATGCATGTGCATGCTTAAAACGCGTTTTCGCACAAATGCGTGCGCGGGTGCTAAAAAGAGCAGCATCGGCATGCTTAGCACGTCGTTTGGTAGAAATCCACGTGCGCGTTCTGCAAAAAGCACCATTTGCATCCACATCTTGTGGTTTTTCAGAAAACTTCATCCGCGTCTACCAAAAGATGCATGTGCATGCTTAAAACGCGTTTTCGCACAAATGCGTGCGCGGGTGCTAAAAAGAGCAGCATCGGCATGCTTAGCACGTCGTTTGGTAGAAATCCACGTGCGCGTTCTGCCAAAAGCACCATTTGCATGCACATCTTGTGGTTTTGCAGAAAACTTCATCCGCGTCTACCAAAAGATGCATGTGCATGCTTGAAACGCGTTTTCGCACAAATGCGTGCGCGGGTGCTAAAAAGAGCAGCATCGGCATGCTTAGCACGTCGTTTGGTAGAAATCCACGTGCGCGTTCTGCCAAAAGCACCATTTGCATGCACATCTTGTGGTTTTGCAGAAAACTTCATCCGCGTCTACCAAAAGATGCATGTGCATGCTTAAAACGCGTTTTCGCACAAATGCGTGCGCGGGTGCTAAAAAGAGCAGCATCGGCATGCTTAGCACGTCGTTTGGTAGAAATCCACGTGCGCGTTCTGCCAAAAGCACCATTTGCATGCACATCTTGTGGTTTTGCAGAAAACTTCATCCGCGTCTACCAAAAGATGCATGTGCATGCTTAAAACGCGTTTTCGCACAAATGCGTGCGCGGGTGCTAAAAAGAGCAGCATCGGCATGCTTAGCACGTCGTTTGGTAGAAATCCACGAGCGCGTTCTGCAAAAAGCACCATTTGCATGCACATCTTGTGGTTTTGCAGAAAACTTCATCCGCGTCTACCAAAAGATGCATGTGCATGCTTAAAACGCCTTTTCGCACAAATGCGTGCGCGGGTGCTAAGAAGAGCAGCATCGGCATGCTTAGCACGTCGTTTGGTAGAAATCCACGTGCGCGTTCTGCCAAAAGCACCATTTGCATGCACATCTTGTGGTTTTGCAGAAAACTTCATCCGCGTCTACCAAAAGATGCATGTGCATGCTTAAAACGCGTTTTCGCACAAATCCGTGCGCGGGTGCTAAAAAGAGCAGCATCGGCATGCTTAGCACGTCGTTTGGTAGAAATCCACGTGCGCGTTCTGCAAAAAGCACCATTTGCATGCACATCTTGTGGTTTTGCAGAAAACTTCATCCGCGTCTACCAAAAGATGCATGTGCATGCTTAAAACGCGTTTTCGCACAAATGCGTGCGCGGGTGCTAAAAAGAGCAGCATCGGCATGCTTAGCACGTCGTTTGGTAGAAATCCACGTGCGCGTTCTGCCAAAAGCACCATTTGCATGCACATCTTGTGGTTTTGCAGAAAACTTCATCCGCGTCTACCAAAAGATGCATGAAATGCTTAAAACACGTTCTCGCACAAATGCGTGCGCGGGTGCTAAAAAGAGCAGCATCGGCATGCTTAGCACGTCGTTTGGTAGAAATCCACGTGCGCGTTCTGCAAAAAGCACCATTTGCATGCACATCTTGTGGTTTTGCAGAAAACTTCATCCGCGTCTACCAAAAGATGCATGTGCATGCTTAAAACGCGTTTTCGCACAAATGCATGCGCGGGTGCTAAAAAGAGCAGCATCGGCATGCTTAGCACGTCGTTTGGTAGAAATCCACGGGCGCGTTCTGCCAAAAGCACCATTTGCATGCACATCTTGTGGTTTTGCAGAAAACTTCATCCGCGTCTACCAAAAGATGCATGTGCATGCTTAAAACGCGTTTTCGCACAAATCCGTGCGCGGGTGCTAAAAAGAGCAGCATCGGCATGCTTAGCACGTCGTTTGGTAGAAATCCACGTGCGCGTTCTGCCAAAAGCACCATTTGCATGCACATCTTGTGGTTTTGCAGAAAACTTCATCCGCGTCTACCAAAAGATGCATGTGCATGGTTAAAACGCGTTTTCGCACAAATCCGTGCGCGTGTGCTAAAAAGAGCAGCATCGGCATGCTTAGCACTTCGTTTGGTAGAAATCCACGTGCGCGTTCTCCAAAAGCACCATTTGCATGCACATCTTGTGGTTTTGTAGAAAACTTCATCCGCGTCTACCAAAAGATGCATGTGCTGCTTAAAACGCGTTTTCGCACAAATGCGAGCGCGGGTGCTAAAAAGAGCAGCATCGGCATGCTTAGCACGTCGTTTGGTAGAAATCCACGTGCGCGTTCTGGCAAAAGCACCATTTGCATGCACATCTTGTGGTTTTGCAGAAAACTTCATCCGCGTCTACCAAAAGATGCATGTGCATGCTTAAAACGCGTTTTCGCACAAATCCGCGCGCGGGTGCTAAAAAGAGCAGCATCGGCATGCTTAGCACGTCGTTTGGTAGAAATCCACGTGCGCGTTCTGCAAGAAGCACCATTTGCATGCACATCTTGTGGTTTTGCAGAAAACTTCATCCGCGTCTACCAAAAGATGCATGTGCATGCTTAAAACGCGTTTTCGCACAAATCCGTGCGCGGGTGCTAAAAAGAGCAGCATCGGCATGCTTAGCACGTCGTTTGGTAGAAATCCACGTGCGCGTTCTGCAAAAAGCACCATTTGCATTGCACATCTTGTGGTTTTGCAGAAAACTTCATCCGCGTCTACCAAAAGATGCATGTGCATGCTTAAAACGCGTTTTCGCACAAATGCGTGCGCGGGTGCTAAAAAGAGCAGCATCGGCATGCTTAGCACGTCGTTTGGTAGAAATCCACGTGCGCGTTCTGCAAAAAGCACCATTTGCATGCACATATTGTGGTTTTGCAGAAAACTTCATCCGCGTCTACCAAAAGATGCATGTGCATGCTTAAAACGCGTTTTCGCACAAATGCGTGCGCGGGTGCTAAAAAGAGCAGCATCGGCATGCTTAGCACGTCGTTTGGTAGAAATCCACGTGCGCGTTCTGCAAAAAGCACCATTTGCATGCACATCTTGTGGTTTTGCAGAAAACTTCATCCGCGTCTACCAAAAGATGCATGTGCATGCTTAAAACGCGTTTTCGCACAAATGCGTGCGCGGGTGCTAAAAATAGCAGCATCGGCATGCTTAGCACGTCGTTTGGTAGAAATCCACGTGCGCGTTCTGCAAAAAGCACCATTTGCATGCACATCTTGTGGTTTTGCAGAAAACTTCATCCGCGTCTACCAAAAGATGCATGTGCATGCTTAAAACGCGTTTTCGCACAAATCCGTGCGCGGGTGCTAAAAAGAGCAGCATCGGCATGCTTAGCACGTCGTTTGGTAGAAATCCACGTGCGCGTTCTGCAAAAAGCACCATTTGCATTGCACATCTTGTGGTTTTGCAGAAAACTTCATCCGCGTCTGCCAAAAGATGCATGTGCATGCTTAAAACGCGTTTTCGCACAAATGCGTGCGCGGGTGCTAAAAAGAGCAGCATCGGCATGCTTAGCACGTCGTTTGGTAGAAATCCACGTGCGCGTTCTGCAAAAAGCACCATTTGCATGCACATCTTGTGTTTTGCAGAAAACTTCATCCGCGTCTACCAAAAGATGCAATGTGCATGCTTAAAACGCGTTTTCGCACAAATGCGTGCGCGGGTGCTAAAAAGAGCAGCATCGGCATGCTTAGCACGTCGTTTGGTAGAAATCCACGTGCGCGTTCTGCAAAAAGCACCATTTGCATGCACATCTTGTGGTTTTGCAGAAAACTTCATCCGCGTCTACCAAAAGATGCATGTGCATGCTTAAAACGCGTTTTCGCACAAATCCGTGCGCGGGTGCTAAAAAGAGCAGCATCGGCATGCTTAGCACGTCGTTTGGTAGAAATCCACGTGCGCGTTCTGCAAAAAGCACCATTTGCATTGCACATCTTGTGGTTTTGCAGAAAAACTTCATCCGCGTCTACCAAAGATGCATGTGCATGCTTAAAACGCGTTTTCGCACAAATGCGTGCGCGGGTGCTAAAAGAGCAGCATCGGCATGCTTAGCACGTCGTTTGGTAGAAATCCACGTGCGCGTTCTGCAAAAAGCACCATTTGCATGCACATCTTGTGGTTTTGCAGAAAACTTCATCCGCGTCTACCAAAAGATGCATGTGCATGCTTTAAAACGCGTTTCGCACAAATGCGTGCGCGGGTGCTAAAAATAGCAGCATCGGCATGCTTAGCACGTCGTTTGGTAGAAATCCACGTGCGCGTTCTGCAAAAAGCACCATTTGCATGCACATCTTGTGGTTTTGCAGAAAACTTCATCCGCGTCTACCAAAAGATGCATGTGCATGCTTAAAACGCGTTTTCGCACAAATGCGTGCGCGGGTGCTAAAAAGAGCAGCATCGGCATGCTCAGCACGTCGTTGGTAGAAATCCACGTGCGCGTTTCTGCCCAAAAGCACCATTTGCATGCACATCTTGTGGTTTTGCAGAAAACTTCATCCGCGTCTACCAAAAGATGCATGTGCATGCTTAAAACGCGTTTTCGCACAAATGCCGTGCGCGGGTGCTAAAAAGAGCAGCATCGGCATGCTTAGCACGTCGTTTGGTAGAAATCCACCGTGCGCGTTCTGCCAAAAGCACCATTTGCATGCACATCTTGTGGTTTTGCAGAAAACTTCATCCGCGTCTACCAAAATATGCATGTGCATGCTTAAAACGCGTTTTCGCACAAATGCGTGCGCGGGTGCTAAAAAGAGCAGCATCGGCATGCCTTAGCACGTCGTTTGGTAGAAATCCACGTGCGCGTTCTGCAAAAAGCACCATTTGCATTGCACATCTTGTGGTTTTGCAGAAAACTTCATCCGCGTCTACCAAAAGATGCATGTGCATGCTTAAAACGCGTTTTCGCACAAATGCGTGCGCGGGTGCTAAAAAGAGCAGCATCGGGTATGCTTAGCACGTCGTTTGTAGAAATCCACGTGCGCGTTCTCTGCCAAAAAGCACCATTTGCATGCACATCTTGTGGTTTTGCAGAAAACCTTCATCCGCGTCTACCAAAAGATGCATGTGCATGCTTAAAAACGCGTTTTCGCACAAATGCGTGCGCGGGTGCTAAAAAGAGCAGCATCGGCATGCTTAGCACGTCGTTTGGTAGAAATCCACGTTGCGCGTTCTGCAAAAAAGCACCATTTGCATGCACATCTTGTGGTTTTGCAGAAACCTTCATCCGCGTCTACCAAAAAGATGCATTGTGCATGCTTAAAACGCGTTTTCGCACAAATCCGTGCGCGGGTGCTAAAAAGAGCAGCATCGGCATGCTTAGCACGTCGTTTGGTAGAAATCCACGTGCGCGTTCTGCAAAAAGCACCATTTGCATTGCACATCTTGTGGTTTTGCAGAAACTTCATCCGCGTCTACCAAAAGATGCATGTGCATGCTTAAAACGCGTTTTCGCACAAATGCGTGCGCGGGTGCTAAAAAGAGCAGCATCGGCTGCTTAGGCACGTCGTTTGGTAGAAATCCACGTGCGCGTTCTGCCAAAAGCACCATTTGCATGCACATCTTGTGGTTTTGCAGAAACTTCATCCGCGTCTACCAAAAGATGCATGTGCATGCTTAAAACGCGTTTTCGCACAAATGCGTGCGCGGGTGCCTAAAAAGAGCAGCATCGGCATGCTTAGCACGTCGTTTGGTAGAATCCACGTGCGCGTTCTGCAAAAAGCACCATTTGCATGCACATCTTGTGGTTTTGCAGAAAACTTCATCCGCGTCTACCAAAAGATGCATGTGCATGCTTAAAAGCACAAATGCGTGCGCGGGTGCTAAAAATAGCAGCATCGGCATGCTTAGCACGTCGTTTGGTAGAAATCCACGTGCGCGTTCTGCAAAAAGCACCATTTGCATGCACATCTTGTGGTTTGGAGAAAACTTCATCCGCGTCTACCAAAAGATGCATGTGCATGCTTAAAACGCGTTTTCGCACAAATGCTTGCGCGGGTGCTAAAAAGAGCAGCATCGGCATGCTTAGCACGTCGTTTGGTAGAAATCCACGTGCGCGTTCTGCAAAAAGCACCATTTGCATGCACATCTTGTGGTTTTGCAGAAAACTTCATCCGCGTCTACCAAAAGATGCATGTGCATGCTTAAAACGCGTTTTCGCACAAATGCGTGCGCGGGTGCTAAAAAGAGCAGCATCGGCATGCTTAGCACGTCGTTTGGTAGAAATCCACGTGCGCGTTCTGCCAAAAGCACCATTTGCATGCACATCTTGTGGTTTTGCAGAAAACTTCATCCGCGTCTACCAAAAGATGCATGTGCATGCTTAAAACGCGTTTTCGCACAAATGCGTGCGCGGGTGCTAAAAAGAGCAGCATCGGCATGCTTAGCACGTCGTTTGGTAGAAATCCACGTGCGCGTTCTGCCAAAAGCACCATTTGCATGCACATCTTGTGGTTTTGCAGAAAACTTCATCCGCGTCTACCAAAATATGCATGTGCATGCTTAAAACGCGTTTTCGCACAAATGCGTGCGCGGGTGCTAAAAAGAGCAGCATCGGCATGCTTAGCACGTCGTTTGGTAGAAATCCACGTGCGCGTTCTGCAAAAAGCACCATTTGCATTGCACATCTTGTGGTTTTGCAGAAAACTTCATCCGCGTCTACCAAAAGATGCATGTGCATGCTTAAAACGCGTTTTCGCACAAATGCGTGCGCGGGTGCTAAAAAGAGCAGCATCGGTATGCTTAGCACGTCGTTTGGTAGAAATCCACGTGCGCGTTCTGCCAAAAGCACCATTTGCATGCACATCTTGTGGTTTTGCAGAAAACTTCATCCGCGTCTACCAAAAGATGCATGTGCATGCTTAAAACGCGTTTTCGCACAAATGCGTGCGCGGGTGCTAAAAAGAGCAGCATCGGCATGCTTAGCACGTCGTTTGGTAGAAATCCACGTGCGCGTTCTGCAAAAAGCACCATTTGCATGCACATCTTGTGGTTTTGCAGAAAACTTCATCCGCGTCTACCAAAAGATGCATGTGCATGCTTAAAACGCGTTTTCGCACAAATCCGTGCGCGGGTGCTAAAAAGAGCAGCATCGGCATGCTTAGCACGTCGTTTGGTAGAAATCCACGTGCGCGTTCTGCAAAAAGCACCATTTGCATTGAGCATCTTGTGGTTTTGCAGAAAACTTCATCCGCGTCTACCAAAAGATGCATGTGCATGCTTAAAACGCGTTTTCGCACAAATGCGTGCGCGGGTGCTAAAAAGAGCAGCATCGGCATGCTTAGCACGTCGTTTGGTAGAAATCCACGTGCGCGTTCTGCAAAAAGCACCATTTGCATGCACATCTTGTGGTTTTGCAGAAAACTTCATCCGCGTCTACCAAAAGATGCATGTGCATGCTTAAAACGCGTTTTCGCACAAATGCGTGCGCGGGTGCTAAAAAGAGCAGCATCGGCATGCTTAGCACGTCGTTTGGTAGAAATCCACGTGCGCGTTCTGCAAAAAGCACCATTTGCATGCACATCTTGTGGTTTTGCAGAAAACTTCATCCGCGTCTGCCAAAAGATGCATGTGCATGCTTAAAACGCGTTTTCGCACAAATGCGTGCGCGGGTGCTAAAAATAGCAGCATCGGCATGCTTAGCACGTCGTTTGGTAGAAATCCACGTGCGCGTTCTGGCAAAAGCACCATTTGCATGCACATCTTGTGGTTTTGCAGAAAACTTCATCCGCGTCTACCAAAAGATGCATGTGCATGCTTAAAACGCGTTTTCGCACAAATGCGTGCGCGGGTGCTAAAAAGAGCAGCATCGGCATGCTTAGCACGTCGTTTGGTAGAAATCCACGTGCGCGTTCTGCAAAAAGCACCATTTGCATGCACATCTTGTGGTTTTGCAGAAAACTTCATCCGCGTCTACCAAAAGATGCATGTGCATGCTTAAAACGCGTTTTCGCACAAATGCGTGCGCGGGTGCTAAAAAGAGCAGCATCGGCATGCTTAGCACGTCGTTTGGTAGAAATCCACGTGCGCGTTCTGCAAAAAGCACCATTTGCATGCACATCTTGTGGTTTTGCAGAAAACTTCATCCGCGTCTACCAAAAGATGCATGTGCATGCTTAAAACGCGTTTTCGCACAAATCCGTGCGCGGGTGCTAAAAAGAGCAGCATCGGCATGCTTAGCACGTCGTTTGGTAGAAATCCACGTGCGCGTTCTGCAAAAAGCACCATTTGCATTGCACATCTTGTGGTTTTGCAGAAAACTTCATCCGCGTCTACCAAAAGATGCATGTGCATGCTTAAAACGCGTTTTCGCACAAATGCGTGCGCGGGTGCTAAAAAGAGCAGCATCGGCATGCTTAGCACGTCGTTTGGTAGAAATCCACGTGCGCGTTCTGCAAAAAGCACCATTTGCATGCACATCTTGTGGTTTTGCAGAAAACTTCATCCGCGTCTACCAAAAGATGCATGTGCATGCTTAAAACGCGTTTTCGCACAAATGCGTGCGCGGGTGCTAAAAATAGCAGCATCGGCATGCTTAGCACGTCGTTTGGTAGAAATCCACGTGCGCGTTCTGCAAAAAGCACCATTTGCATGCACATCTTGTGGTTTTGCAGAAAACTTCATCCGCGTCTACCAAAAGATGCATGTGCATGCTTAAAACGCGTTTTCGCACAAATGCGTGCGCGGGTGCTAAAAAGAGCAGCATCGGTATGCTTAGCACGTCGTTTGGTAGAAATCCACGTGCGCGTTCTGCCAAAAGCACCATTTGCATGCACATCTTGTGGTTTTGCAGAAAACTTCATCCGCGTCTACCAAAAGATGCATGTGCATGCTTAAAACGCGTTTTCGCACAAATGCGTGCGCGGGTGCTAAAAAGAGCAGCATCGGCATGCTTAGCACGTCGTTTGGTAGAAATCCACGTGCGCGTTCTGCAAAAAGCACCATTTGCATGCACATCTTGTGGTTTTGCAGAAAACTTCATCCGCGTCTACCAAAAGATGCATGTGCATGCTTAAAACGCGTTTTCGCACAAATGCGTGCGCGGGTGCTAAAAAGAGCAGCATCGGCATGCTTAGCACGTCGTTTGGTAGAAATCCACGTGCGCGTTCTGCAAAAAGCACCATTTGCATGCACATCTTGTGGTTTTGCAGAAAACTTCATCCGCGTCTACCAAAAGATGCATGTGCATGCTTAAAACGCGTTTTCGCACAAATACGTGCGCGGGTGCTAAAAAGAGCAGCATCGGCATGCTCAGCACGTCGTTTGGTAGAAATCCACGTGCGCGTTCTGCCAAAAGCACCATTTGCATGCACATCTTGTGGTTTTGCAGAAAACTTCATCCGCGTCTACCAAAAGATGCATGTGCATGCTTAAAACGCGTTTTCGCACAAATGCGTGCGCGGGTGCTAAAAAGAGCAGCATCGGCATGCTTAGCACGTCGTTTGGTAGAAATCCACGTGCGCGTTCTGCCAAAAGCACCATTTGCATGCACATCTTGTGGTTTTGCAGAAAACTTCATCCGCGTCTACCAAAATATGCATGTGCATGCTTAAAACGCGTTTTCGCACAAATGCGTGCGCGGGTGCTAAAAAGAGCAGCATCGGCATGCTTAGCACGTCGTTTGGTAGAAATCCACGTGCGCGTTCTGCAAAAAGCACCATTTGCATGCACATCTTGTGGTTTTGCAGAAAACTTCATCCGCGTCTACCAAAAGATGCATGTGCATGCTTAAAACGCGTTTTCGCACAAATGCGTGCGCGGGTGCTAAAAAGAGCAGCATCGGCATGCTTAGCACGTCGTTTGGTAGAAATCCACGTGCGCGTTCTGCCAAAAGCACCATTTGCATGCACATCTTGTGGTTTTGCAGAAAACTTCATCCGCGTCTACCAAAAGATGCATGTGCATGCTTAAAACGCGTTTTCGCACAAATGCGTGCGCGGGTGCTAAAAAGAGCAGCATCGGCATGCTTAGCACGTCGTTTGGTAGAAATCCACGTGCGCGTTCTGCAAAAAGCACCATTTGCATGCACATCTTGTGGTTTTGCAGAAAACTTCATCCGCGTCTACCAAAAGATGCATGTGCATGCTTAAAACGCGTTTTCGCACAAATCCGTGCGCGGGTGCTAAAAAGAGCAGCATCGGCATGCTTAGCACGTCGTTTGGTAGAAATCCACGTGCGCGTTCTGCAAAAAGCACCATTTGCATTGCACATCTTGTGGTTTTGCAGAAAACTTCATCCGCGTCTACCAAAAGATGCATGTGCATGCTTAAAACGCGTTTTCGCACAAATGCGTGCGCGGGTGCTAAAAAGCGCAGCATCGGCATGCTTAGCACGTCGTTTGGTAGAAATCCACGTGCGCGTTCTGCAAAAAGCACCATTTGCATGCACATCTTGTGGTTTTGCAGAAAACTTCATCCGCGTCTACCAAAAGATGCATGTGCATGCTTAAAACGCGTTTTCGCACAAATGCGTGCGCGGGTGCTAAAAAGAGCAGCATCGGCATGCTTAGCACGTCGTTTGGTAGAAATCCACGTGCGCGTTCTGCAAAAAGCACCATTTGCATGCACATCTTGTGGTTTTGCAGAAAACTTCATCCGCGTCTACCAAAAGATGCATGTGCATGCTTAAAACGCGTTTTCGCACAAATGCGTGCGCGGGTGCTAAAAATAGCAGCATCGGCATGCTTAGCACGTCGTTTGGTAGAAATCCACGTGCGCGTTCTGCAAAAAGCACCATTTGCATGCACATCTTGTGGTTTGGAGAAAACTTCATCCGCGTCTACCAAAAGATGCATGTGCATGCTTAAAACGCGTTTTCGCACAAATGCTTGCGCGGGTGCTAAAAAGAGCAGCATCGGCATGCTTAGCACGTCGTTTGGTAGAAATCCACGTGCGCGTTCTGCAAAAAGCACCATTTGCATGCACATCTTGTGGTTTTGCAGAAAACTTCATCCGCGTCTACCAAAAGATGCATGTGCATGCTTAAAACGCGTTTTCGCACAAATGCGTGCGCGGGTGCTAAAAAGAGCAGCATCGGCATGCTTAGCACGTCGTTTGGTAGAAATCCACGTGCGCGTTCTGCCAAAAGCACCATTTGCATGCACATCTTGTGGTTTTGCAGAAAACTTCATCCGCGTCTACCAAAAGATGCATGTGCATGCTTAAAACGCGTTTTCGCACAAATGCGTGCGCGGGTGCTAAAAAGAGCAGCATCGGCATGCTTAGCACGTCGTTTGGTAGAAATCCACGTGCGCGTTCTGCAAAAAGCACCATTTGCATGCACATCTTGTGGTTTTGCAGAAAACTTCATCCGCGTCTACCAAAAGATGCATGTGCATGCTTAAAACGCGTTTTCGCACAAATCCGTGCGCGGGTGCTAAAAAGAGCAGCATCGGCATGCTTAGCACGTCGTTTGGTAGAAATCCACGTGCGCGTTCTGCAAGAAGCACCATTTGCATTGCACATCTTGTGGTTTTGCAGAAAACTTCATCCGCGTCTACCAAAAGATGCATGTGCATGCTTAAAACGCGTTTTCGCACAAATGCGTGCGCGGGTGCTAAAAAGAGCAGCATCGGCATGCTTAGCACGTCGTTTGGTAGAAATCCACGTGCGCGTTCTGCAAAAAGCACCATTTGCATGCACATCTTGTGGTTTTGCAGAAAACTTCATCCGCGTCTACCAAAAGATGCATGTGCATGCTTAAAACGCGTTTTCGCACAAATGCGTGCGCGGGTGCTAAAAAGAGCAGCATCGGCATGCTTAGCACGTCGTTTGGTAGAAATCCACGTGCGCGTTCTGCAAAAAGCACCATTTGCATGCACATCTTGTGGTTTTGCAGAAAACTTCATCCGCGTCTACCAAAAGATGCATGTGCATGCTTAAAACGCGTTTTCGCACAAATGCGTGCGCGGGTGCTAAAAATAGCAGCATCGGCATGCTTAGCACGTCGTTTGGTAGAAATCCACGTGCGCGTTCTGCAAAAAGCACCATTTGCATGCACATCTTGTGGTTTGGAGAAAACTTCATCCGTGTCTACCAAAAGATGCATGTGCATGCTTAAAACGCGTTTTCGCACAAATGCTTGCGCGGGTGCTAAAAAGAGCAGCATCGGCATGCTTAGCACGTCGTTTGGTAGAAATCCACGTGCGCGTTCTGCAAAAAGCACCATTTGCATGCACATCTTGTGGTTTTGCAGAAAACTTCATCCGCGTCTACCAAAAGATGCATGTGCATGCTTAAAACGCGTTTTCGCACAAATCCGTGCGCGGGTGCTAAAAAGAGCAGTATCGGCATGCTTAGCACGTCGTTTGGTAGAAATCCACGTGCGCGTTCTGCAAAAAGCACCATTTGCATGCACATCTTGTGGTTTTGCAGAAAACTTCATCCGCGTCTACCAAAAGATGCATGTGCATGCTTAAAACGCGTTTTCGCACAAATGCGTGCGCGGGTGCTAAAAAGAGCAGCATCGGCATGCTTAGCACGTCGTTTGGTAGAAATCCACGTGCGCGTTCTGCCAAAAGCACCATTTGCATGCACATCTTGTGGTTTTGCAGAAAACTTCATCCGCGTCTACCAAAAGATGCATGTGCATGCTTAAAACGCGTTTTCGCACAAATCCGTGCGCGGGTGCTAAAAAGAGCAGCATCGGCATGCTTAGCACGTCGTTTGGTAGAAATCCACGCGCGCGTTCTGCAAAAAGCACCATTTGCATGCACATCTTGTGGTTTTGCAGAAAACTTCATCCGCGTCTACCAAAAGATGCATGTGCATGCTTAAAACGCGTTTTCGCACAAATGCGTGCGCGGGTGCTAAAAAGAGCAGCATCGGCATGCTTAGCACGTCGTTTGCGTTCTGCAAAAAGCACCATTTGCATTGCACATCTTGTGGTTTTGCAGAAAACTTCATCCGCGTCTACCAAAAGATGCATGTGCATGCTTAAAACGCGTTTTCGCACAAATGCGTGCGCGGGTGCTAAAAAGAGCAGCATCGGCATGCTTAGCACGTCGTTTGGTAGAAATCCACGTGCGCGTTCTGCAAAAAGCACCATTTGCATGCACATCTTGTGGTTTTGCAGAAAACTTCATCCGCGTCTACCAAAAGATGCATGTGCATGCTTAAAACGCGTTTTCGCACAAATGCGTGCGCGGGTGCTAAAAAGAGCAGCATCCGCATGCTTAGCACGTCGTTTGGTAGAAATCCACGTGCGCGTTCTGCAAAAAGCACCATTTGCATGCACATCTTGTGGTTTTGCAGAAAACTTCATCCGCGTCTACCAAAAGATGCATGTGCATGCTTAAAACGCGTTTTCGTACAAATGCGTGCGCGGGTGCTAAAAATAGCAGCATCGGCATGCTTAGCACGTCGTTTGGTAGAAATCCACGTGCGCGTTCTGCAAAAAGCACCATTTGCATGCACATCTTGTGGTTTGGAGAAAACTTCATCCGCGTCTACCAAAAGATGCATGTGCATGCTTAAAACGCGTTTTCGCACAAATGCTTGCGCGGGTGCTAAAAAGAGCAGCATCGGCATGCTTAGCACGTCGTTTGGTAGAAATCCACGTGCGCGTTCTGCAAAAAGCACCATTTGCATGCACATCTTGTGGTTTTGCAGAAAACTTCATCCGCGTCTACCAAAAGATGCATGTGCATGCTTAAAACGCGTTTTCGCACAAATGCGTGCGCGGGTGCTAAAAATAGCAGCATCGGCATGCTTAGCACGTCGTTTGGTAGAAATCCACGTGCGCGTTCTGCAAAAAGCACCATTTGCATGCACATCTTGTGGTTTTGCAGAAAACTTCATCCGCGTCTACCAAAAGATGCATGTGCATGCTTAAAACGCGTTTTCGCACAAATGCGTGCGCGGGTGCTAAAAAGAGCAGCATCGGCATGCTCAGCACGTCGTTTGGTAGAAATCCACGTGCGCGTTCTGCCAAAAGCACCATTTGCATGCACATCTTGTGGTTTTGCAGAAAACTTCATCCGCGTCTACCAAAAGATGCATGTGCATGCTTAAAACGCGTTTTCGCACAAATGCGTGCGCGGGTGCTAAAAATAGCAGCATCGGCATGCTTAGCACGTCGTTTGGTAGAAATCCACGTGCGCGTTCTGCAAAAAGCACCATTTGCATGCACATCTTGTGGTTTGGAGAAAACTTCATCCGCGTCTACCAAAAGATGCATGTGCATGCTTAAAACGCGTTTTCGCACAAATGCTTGCGCGGGTGCTAAAAAGAGCAGCATCGGCATGCTTAGCACGTCGTTTGGTAGAAATCCACGTGCGCGTTCTGCAAAAAGCACCATTTGCATGCACATCTTGTGGTTTTGCAGAAAACTTCATCCGCGTCTACCAAAAGATGCATGTGCATGCTTAAAACGCGTTTTCGCACAAATGCGTGCGCGGGTGCTAAAAAGAGCAGCATCGGCATGCTTAGCACGTCGTTTGGTAGAAATCCACGTGCGCGTTCTGCCAAAAGCACCATTTGCATGCACATCTTGTGGTTTTGCAGAAAACTTCATCCGCGTCTACCAAAAGATGCATGTGCATGCTTAAAACGCGTTTTCGCACAAATGCGTGCGCGGGTGCTAAAAAGAGCAGCATCGGCATGCTTAGCACGTCGTTTGGTAGAAATCCACGTGCGCGTTCTGCAAAAAGCACCATTTGCATGCACATCTTGTGGTTTTGCAGAAAACTTCATCCGCGTCTACCAAAAGATGCATGTGCATGCTTAAAACGCGTTTTCGCACAAATCCGTGCGCGGGTGCTAAAAAGAGCAGCATCGGCATGCTTAGCACGTCGTTTGGTAGAAATCCACGTGCGCGTTCTGCAAAAAGCACCATTTGCATTGCACATCTTGTGGTTTTGCAGAAAACTTCATCCGCGTCTACCAAAAGATGCATGTGCATGCTTAAAACGCGTTTTCGCACAAATGCGTGCGCGGGTGCTAAAAAGAGCAGCATCGGCATGCTTAGCACGTCGTTTGGTAGAAATCCACGTGCGCGTTCTGCAAAAAGCACCATTTGCATGCACATCTTGTGGTTTTGCAGAAAACTTCATCCGCGTCTACCAAAAGATGCATGTGCATGCTTAAAACGCGTTTTCGCACAAATGCGTGCGCGGGTGCTAAAAAGAGCAGCATCGGCATGCTTAGCACGTCGTTTGGTAGAAATCCACGTGCGCGTTCTGCAAAAAGCACCATTTGCATGCACATCTTGTGGTTTTGCAGAAAACTTCATCCGCGTCTACCAAAAGATGCATGTGCATGCTTAAAACGCGTTTTCGCACAAATGCGTGCGCGGGTGCTAAAAATAGCAGCATCGGCATGCTTAGCACGTCGTTTGGTAGAAATCCACGTGCGCGTTCTGCAAAAAGCACCATTTGCATGCACATCTTGTGCTTTGGAGAAAACTTCATCCGCGTCTACCAAAAGATGCATGTGCATGCTTAAAACGCGTTTTCGCACAAATGCTTGCGCGGGTGCTAAAAAGAGCAGCATCGGCATGCTTAGCACGTCGTTTGGTAGAAATCCACGTGCGCGTTCTGCAAAAAGCACCATTTGCATGCACATCTTGTGGTTTTGCAGAAAACTTCATCCGCGTCTACCAAAAGATGCATGTGCATGCTTAAAACGCGTTTTCGCACAAATCCGTGCGCGGGTGCTAAAAAGAGCAGCATCGGCATGCTTAGCACGTCGTTTGGTAGAAATCCACGTGCGCGTTCTGCAAAAAGCACCATTTGCATGCACATCTTGTGGTTTTGCAGAAAACTTCATCCGCGTCTACCAAAAGATGCATGTGCATGCTTAAAACGCGTTTTCGCACAAATGCGTGCGCGGGTGCTAAAAAGAGCAGCATCGGCATGCTTAGCACGTCGTTTGGTAGAAATCCACGTGCGCGTTCTGCCAAAAGCACCATTTGCATGCACATCTTGTGGTTTTGCAGAAAACTTCATCCGCGTCTACCAAAAGATGCATGTGCATGCTTAAAACGCGTTTTCGCACAAATCCGTGCGCGGGTGCTAAAAAGAGCAGCATCGGCATGCTTAGCACGTCGTTTGGTAGAAATCCACGCGCGCGTTCTGCAAAAAGCACCATTTGCATGCACATCTTGTGGTTTTGCAGAAAACTTCATCCGCGTCTACCAAAAGATGCATGTGCATGCTTAAAACGCGTTTTCGCACAAATGCGTGCGCGGGTGCTAAAAAGAGCAGCATCGGCATGCTTAGCACGTCGTTTGGTAGAAATCCACGTGCGCGTTCTGCAAAAAGCACCATTTGCATGCACATCTTGTGGTTTTGCAGAAAACTTCATCCGCGTCTACCAAAAGATGCATGTGCATGCTTAAAACGCGTTTTCGCACAAATCCGTGCGCGGGTGCTAAAAAGAGCAGCATCGGCATGCTTAGCACGTCGTTTGGTAGAAATCCACGTGCGCGTTCTGCAAAAAGCACCATTTGCATGCACATCTTGTGGTTTTGCAGAAAACTTCATCCGCGTCTACCAAAAGATGCATGTGCATGCTTAAAACGCGTTTTCGCACAAATGCGTGCGCGGGTGCTAAAAAGAGCAGCATCGGCATGCTTAGCACGTCGTTTGGTAGAAATCCACGTGCGCGTTCTGCCAAAAGCACCATTTGCATGCACATCTTGTGGTTTTGCAGAAAACTTCATCCGCGTCTACCAAAAGATGCATGTGCATGCTTAAAACGCGTTTTCGCACAAATCCGTGCGCGGGTGCTAAAAAGAGCAGCATCGGCATGCTTAGCACGTCGTTTGGTAGAAATCCACGCGCGCGTTCTGCAAAAAGCACCATTTGCATGCACATCTTGTGGTTTTGCAGAAAACTTCATCCGCGTCTACCAAAAGATGCATGTGCATGCTTAAAACGCGTTTTCGCACAAATGCGTGCGCGGGTGCTAAAAAGAGCAGCATCGGCATGCTTAGCACGTCGTTTGCGTTCTGCAAAAAGCACCATTTGCATTGCACATCTTGTGGTTTTGCAGAAAACTTCATCCGCGTCTACCAAAAGATGCATGTGCATGCTTAAAACGCGTTTTCGCACAAATGCGTGCGCGGGTGCTAAAAAGAGCAGCATCGGCATGCTTAGCACGTCGTTTGGTAGAAATCCACGTGCGCGTTCTGCAAAAAGCACCATTTGCATGCACATCTTGTGGTTTTGCAGAAAACTTCATCCGCGTCTACCAAAAGATGCATGTGCATGCTTAAAACGCGTTTTCGCACAAATGCGTGCGCGGGTGCTAAAAAGAGCAGCATCGGCATGCTTAGCACGTCGTTTGGTAGAAATCCACGTGCGCGTTCTGCAAAAAGCACCATTTGCATGCACATCTTGTGGTTTTGCAGAAAACTTCATCCGCGTCTACCAAAAGATGCATGTGCATGCTTAAAACGCGTTTTCGCACAAATGCGTGCGCGGGTGCTAAAAATAGCAGCATCGGCATGCTTAGCACGTCGTTTGGTAGAAATCCACGTGCGCGTTCTGCAAAAAGCACCATTTGCATGCACATCTTGTGGTTTGGAGAAAACTTCATCCGCGTCTACCAAAAGATGCATGTGCATGCTTAAAACGCGTTTTCGCACAAATGCTTGCGCGGGTGCTAAAAAGAGCAGCATCGGCATGCTTAGCACGTCGTTTGGTAGAAATCCACGTGCGCGTTCTGCAAAAAGCACCATTTGCATGCACATCTTGTGGTTTTGCAGAAAACTTCATCCGCGTCTACCAAAAGATGCATGTGCATGCTTAAAACGCGTTTTCGCACAAATGCGTGCGCGGGTGCTAAAAATAGCAGCATCGGCATGCTTAGCACGTCGTTTGGTAGAAATCCACGTGCGCGTTCTGCAAAAAGCACCATTTGCATGCACATCTTGTGGTTTTGCAGAAAACTTCATCCGCGTCTACCAAAAGATGCATGTGCATGCTTAAAACGCGTTTTCGCACAAATGCGTGCGCGGGTGCTAAAAAGAGCAGCATCGGCATGCTCAGCACGTCGTTTGGTAGAAATCCACGTGCGCGTTCTGCCAAAAGCACCATTTGCATGCACATCTTGTGGTTTTGCAGAAAACTTCATCCGCGTCTACCAAAAGATGCATGTGCATGCTTAAAACGCGTTTTCGCACAAATCCGTGCGCGGGTGCTAAAAAGAGCAGCATCGGCATGCTTAGCACGTCGTTTGGTAGAAATCCACGTGCGCGTTCTGCAAAAAGCACCATTTGCATTGCACATCTTGTGGTTTTGCAGAAAACTTCATCCGCGTCTACCAAAAGATGCATGTGCATGCTTAAAACGCGTTTTCGCACAAATGCGTGCGCGGGTGCTAAAAAGAGCAGCATCGGCATGCTTAGCACGTCGTTTGGTAGAAATCCACGTGCGCGTTCTGCAAAAAGCACCATTTGCATGCACATCTTGTGGTTTTGCAGAAAACTTCATCCGCGTCTACCAAAAGATGCATGTGCATGCTTAAAACGCGTTTTCGCACAAATGCGTGCGCGGGTGCTAAAAATAGCAGCATCGGCATGCTTAGCACGTCGTTTGGTAGAAATCCACGTGCGCGTTCTGCAAAAAGCACCATTTGCATGCACATCTTGTGGTTTGGAGAAAACTTCATCCGCGTCTACCAAAAGATGCATGTGCATGCTTAAAACGCGTTTTCGCACAAATGCTTGCGCGGGTGCTAAAAAGAGCAGCATCGGCATGCTTAGCACGTCGTTTGGTAGAAATCCACGTGCGCGTTCTGCAAAAAGCACCATTTGCATGCACATCTTGTGGTTTTGCAGAAAACTTCATCCGCGTCTACCAAAAGATGCATGTGCATGCTTAAAACGCGTTTTCGCACAAATGCGTGCGCGGGTGCTAAAAAGAGCAGCATCGGCATGCTTAGCACGTCGTTTGGTAGAAATCCACGTGCGCGTTCTGCCAAAAGCACCATTTGCATGCACATCTTGTGGTTTTGCAGAAAACTTCATCCGCGTCTACCAAAAGATGCATGTGCATGCTTAAAACGCGTTTTCGCACAAATGCGTGCGCGGGTGCTAAAAAGAGCAGCATCGGCATGCTTAGCACGTCGTTTGGTAGAAATCCACGTGCGCGTTCTGCAAAAAGCACCATTTGCATGCACATCTTGTGGTTTTGCAGAAAACTTCATCCGCGTCTACCAAAAGATGCATGTGCATGCTTAAAACGCGTTTTCGCACAAATCCGTGCGCGGGTGCTAAAAAGAGCAGCATCGGCATGCTTAGCACGTCGTTTGGTAGAAATCCACGTGCGCGTTCTGCAAAAAGCACCATTTGCATTGCACATCTTGTGGTTTTGCAGAAAACTTCATCCGCGTCTACCAAAAGATGCATGTGCATGCTTAAAACGCGTTTTCGCACAAATGCGTGCGCGGGTGCTAAAAAGAGCAGCATCGGCATGCTTAGCACGTCGTTTGGTAGAAATCCACGTGCGCGTTCTGCAAAAAGCACCATTTGCATGCACATCTTGTGGTTTTGCAGAAAACTTCATCCGCGTCTACCAAAAGATGCATGTGCATGCTTAAAACGCGTTTTCGCACAAATGCGTGCGCGGGTGCTAAAAAGAGCAGCATCGGCATGCTTAGCACGTCGTTTGGTAGAAATCCACGTGCGCGTTCTGCAAAAAGCACCATTTGCATGCACATCTTGTGGTTTTGCAGAAAACTTCATCCGCGGTCTACCAAAAGATGCATGTGCATGCTTAAAACGCGTTTTCGCACAAATGCGTGCGCGGGTGCTAAAAATAGCAGCATCGGCATGCTTAGCACGTCGTTTGGTAGAAATCCACGTGCGCGTTCTGCAAAAAGCACCATTTGCATGCACATCTTGTGCTTTGGAGAAAACTTCATCCGCGTCTACCAAAAGATGCATGTGCATGCTTAAAACGCGTTTTCGCACAAATGCTTGCGCGGGTGCTAAAAAGAGCAGCATCGGCATGCTTAGCACGTCGTTTGGTAGAAATCCCACGTGCGCGTTCTGCAAAAAGCACCATTTGCATGCACATCTTGTGGTTTTGCAGAAAACTTCATCCGCGTCTACCAAAAGATGCATGTGCATGCTTAAAACGCGTTTTCGCACAAATCCGTGCGCGGGTGCTAAAAAAGAGCAGCATCGGCATGCTTAGCACGTCGTTTGGTAGAAATCCACGTGCGCGTTCTGCAAAAAGCACCATTTGCATGCACATCTTGTGGTTTTGCAGAAAACTTCATCCGCGTCTACCAAAAGATGCATGTGCATGCTTAAAACGCGTTTTCGCACAAATGCGTGCGCGGGTGCTAAAAAGAGCAGCATCGGCATGCTTAGCACGTCGTTTGGTAGAAATCCACGTGCGCGTTCTGCCAAAAGCACCATTTGCATGCACATCTTGTGGTTTTGCAGAAAACTTCATCCGCGTCTACCAAAAGATGCATGTGCATGCTTAAAACGCGTTTTCGCACAAATCCGTGCGCGGGTGCTAAAAAGAGCAGCATCGGCATGCTTAGCACGTCGTTTGGTAGAAATCCACGCGCGCGTTCTGCAAAAAGCACCATTTGCATGCACATCTTGTGGTTTTGCAGAAAACTTCATCCGCGTCTACCAAAAGATGCATGTGCATGCTTAAAACGCGTTTTCGCACAAATGCGTGCGCGGGTGCTAAAAAGAGCAGCATCGGCATGCTTAGCACGTCGTTTGCGTTCTGCAAAAAGCACCATTTGCATTGCACATCTTGTGGTTTTGCAGAAAAACTTCATCCGCGTCTACCAAAAGATGCATGTGCATGCTTAAAACGCGTTTTCGCACAAATGCGTGCGCGGGTGCTAAAAAGAGCAGCATCGGCATGCTTAGCACGTCGTTTGGTAGAAATCCACGTGCGCGTTCTGCAAAAAGCACCATTTGCATGCACATCTTGTGGTTTTGCAGAAAACTTCATCCGCGTCTACCAAAAGATGCATGTGCATGCTTAAAACGCGTTTTCGCACAAATGCGTGCGCGGGTGCTAAAAAGAGCAGCATCGGCATGCTTAGCACGTCGTTTGGTAGAACTCCACGTGCGCGTTCTGCAAAAAGCACCATTTGCATGCACATCTTGTGGTTTTGCAGAAAACTTCATCCGCGTCTACCAAAAGATGCATGTGCATGCTTAAAACGCGTTTTCGCACAAATGCGTGCGCGGGTGCTAAAAATAGCAGCATCGGCATGCTTAGCACGTCGTTTGGTAGAAATCCACGTGCGCGTTCTGCAAAAAGCACCATTTGCATGCACATCTTGTGGTTTGGAGAAAACTTCATCCGCGTCTACCAAAAGATGCATGTGCATGCTTAAAACGCGTTTTCGCACAAATGCTTGCGCGGGTGCTAAAAAGAGCAGCATCGGCATGCTTAGCACGTCGTTTGGTAGAAATCCACGTGCGCGTTCTGCAAAAAGCACCATTTGCATGCACATCTTGTGGTTTTGCAGAAAACTTCATCCGCGTCTACCAAAAGATGCATGTGCATGCTTAAAACGCGTTTTCGCACAAATGCGTGCGCGGGTGCTAAAAATAGCAGCATCGGCATGCTTAGCACGTCGTTTGGTAGAAATCCACGTGCGCGTTCTGCAAAAAGCACCATTTGCATGCACATCTTGTGGTTTTGCAGAAAACTTCATCCGCGTCTACCAAAAGATGCATGTGCATGCTTAAAACGCGTTTTCGCACAAATGCGTGCGCGGGTGCTAAAAAGAGCAGCATCGGCATGCTCAGCACGTCGTTTGGTAGAAATCCACGTGCGCGTTCTGCCAAAAGCACCATTTGCATGCACATCTTGTGGTTTTGCAGAAAACTTCATCCGCGTCTACCAAAAGATGCATGTGCATGCTTAAAACGCGTTTTCGCACAAATGCGTGCGCGGGTGCTAAAAAGAGCAGCATCGGCATGCTTAGCACGTCGTTTGGTAGAAATCCACGTGCGCGTTCTGCCAAAAGCACCATTTGCATGCACATCTTGTGGTTTTGCAGAAAACTTCATCCGCGTCTACCAAAATATGCATGTGCATGCTTAAAACGCGTTTTCGCACAAATGCGTGCGCGGGTGCTAAAAAGAGCAGCATCGGCATGCTTAGCACGTCGTTTGGTAGAAATCCACGTGCGCGTTCTGCAAAAAGCACCATTTGCATGCACATCTTGTGGTTTTGCAGAAAACTTCATCCGCGTCTACCAAAAGATGCATGTGCATGCTTAAAACGCGTTTTCGCACAAATGCGTGCGCGGGTGCTAAAAAGAGCAGCATCGGCATGCTTAGCACGTCGTTTGGTAGAAATCCACGTGCGCGTTCTGCCAAAAGCACCATTTGCATGCACATCTTGTGGTTTTGCAGAAAACTTCATCCGCGTCTACCAAAAGATGCATGTGCATGCTTAAAACGCGTTTTCGCACAAATGCGTGCGCGGGTGCTAAAAAGAGCAGCATCGGCATGCTTAGCACGTCGTTTGGTAGAAATCCACGTGCGCGTTCTGCAAAAAGCACCATTTGCATGCACATCTTGTGGTTTTGCAGAAAACTTCATCCGCGTCTACCAAAAGATGCATGTGCATGCTTAAAACGCGTTTTCGCACAAATCCGTGCGCGGGTGCTAAAAAGAGCAGCATCGGCATGCTTAGCACGTCGTTTGGTAGAAATCCACGTGCGCGTTCTGCAAAAAGCACCATTTGCATTGCACATCTTGTGGTTTTGCAGAAAACTTCATCCGATTCTACCAAAAGATGCATGTGCATGCTTAAAACGCGTTTTCGCACAAATGCGTGCGCGGGTGCTAAAAAGAGCAGCATCGGCATGCTTAGCACGTCGTTTGGTAGAAATCCACGTGCGCGTTCTGCAAAAAGCACCATTTGCATGCACATCTTGTGGTTTTGCAGAAAACTTCATCCGCGTCTACCAAAAGATGCATGTGCATGCTTAAAACGCGTTTTCGCACAAATGCGTGCGCGGGTGCTAAAAAGAGCAGCATCGGCATGCTTAGCACGTCGTTTGGTAGAAATCCACGTGCGCGTTCTGCAAAAAGCACCATTTGCATGCACATCTTGTGGTTTTGCAGAAAACTTCATCCGCGTCTACCAAAAGATGCATGTGCATGCTTAAAACGCGTTTTCGCACAAATGCGTGCGCGGGTGCTAAAAATAGCAGCATCGGCATGCTTAGCACGTCGTTTGGTAGAAATCCACGTGCGCGTTCTGCAAAAAGCACCATTTGCATGCACATCTTGTGGTTTGGAGAAAACTTCATCCGCGTCTACCAAAAGATGCATGTGCATGCTTAAAACGCGTTTTCGCACAAATGCTTGCGCGGGTGCTAAAAAGAGCAGCATCGGCATGCTTAGCACGTCGTTTGGTAGAAATCCACGTGCGCGTTCTGCAAAAAGCACCATTTGCATGCACATCTTGTGGTTTTGCAGAAAACTTCATCCGCGTCTACCAAAAGATGCATGTGCATGCTTAAAACGCGTTTTCGCACAAATCCGTGCGCGGGTGCTAAAAAGAGCAGCATCGGCATGCTTAGCACGTCGTTTGGTAGAAATCCACGTGCGCGTTCTGCAAAAAGCACCATTTGCATGCACATCTTGTGGTTTTGCAGAAAACTTCATCCGCGTCTACCAAAAGATGCATGTGCATGCTTAAAACGCGTTTTCGCACAAATGCGTGCGCGGGTGCTAAAAAGAGCAGCATCGGCATGCTTAGCACGTCGTTTGGTAGAAATCCACGTGCGCGTTCTGCCAAAAGCACCATTTGCATGCACATCTTGTGGTTTTGCAGAAAACTTCATCCGCGTCTACCAAAAGATGCATGTGCATGCTTAAAACGCGTTTTCGCACAAATGCGTGCGCGGGTGCTAAAAAGAGCAGCATCGGCATGCTTAGCACGTCGTTTGGTAGAACTCCACGTGCGCGTTCTGCAAAAAGCACCATTTGCATGCACATCTTGTGGTTTTGCAGAAAACTTCATCCGCGTCTACCAAAAGATGCATGTGCATGCTTAAAACGCGTTTTCGCACAAATGCGTGCGCGGGTGCTAAAAATAGCAGCATCGGCATGCTTAGCACGTCGTTTGGTAGAAATCCACGTGCGCGTTCTGCAAAAAGCACCATTTGCATGCACATCTTGTGGTTTGGAGAAAACTTCATCCGCGTCTACCAAAAGATGCATGTGCATGCTTAAAACGCGTTTTCGCACAAATGCTTGCGCGGGTGCTAAAAAGAGCAGCATCGGCATGCTTAGCACGTCGTTTGGTAGAAATCCACGTGCGCGTTCTGCAAAAAGCACCATTTGCATGCACATCTTGTGGTTTTGCAGAAAACTTCATCCGCGTCTACCAAAAGATGCATGTGCATGCTTAAAACGCGTTTTCGCACAAATGCGTGCGCGGGTGCTAAAAATAGCAGCATCGGCATGCTTAGCACGTCGTTTGGTAGAAATCCACGTGCGCGTTCTGCAAAAAGCACCATTTGCATGCACATCTTGTGGTTTTGCAGAAAACTTCATCCGCGTCTACCAAAAGATGCATGTGCATGCTTAAAACGCGTTTTCGCACAAATGCGTGCGCGGGTGCTAAAAAGAGCAGCATCGGCATGCTCAGCACGTCGTTTGGTAGAAATCCACGTGCGCGTTCTGCCAAAAGCACCATTTGCATGCACATCTTGTGGTTTTGCAGAAAACTTCATCCGCGTCTACCAAAAGATGCATGTGCATGCTTAAAACGCGTTTTCGCACAAATGCGTGCGCGGGTGCTAAAAAGAGCAGCATCGGCATGCTTAGCACGTCGTTTGGTAGAAATCCACGTGCGCGTTCTGCCAAAAGCACCATTTGCATGCACATCTTGTGGTTTTGCAGAAAACTTCATCCGCGTCTACCAAAATATGCATGTGCATGCTTAAAACGCGTTTTCGCACAAATGCGTGCGCGGGTGCTAAAAAGAGCAGCATCGGCATGCTTAGCACGTCGTTTGGTAGAAATCCACGTGCGCGTTCTGCAAAAAGCACCATTTGCATGCACATCTTGTGGTTTTGCAGAAAACTTCATCCGCGTCTACCAAAAGATGCATGTGCATGCTTAAAACGCGTTTTCGCACAAATGCGTGCGCGGGTGCTAAAAAGAGCAGCATCGGCATGCTTAGCACGTCGTTTGGTAGAAATCCACGTGCGCGTTCTGCCAAAAGCACCATTTGCATGCACATCTTGTGGTTTTGCAGAAAACTTCATCCGCGTCTACCAAAAGATGCATGTGCATGCTTAAAACGCGTTTTCGCACAAATGCGTGCGCGGGTGCTAAAAAGAGCAGCATCGGCATGCTTAGCACGTCGTTTGGTAGAAATCCACGTGCGCGTTCTGCAAAAAGCACCATTTGCATGCACATCTTGTGGTTTTGCAGAAAACTTCATCCGCGTCTACCAAAAGATGCATGTGCATGCTTAAAACGCGTTTTCGCACAAATCCGTGCGCGGGTGCTAAAAAGAGCAGCATCGGCATGCTTAGCACGTCGTTTGGTAGAAATCCACGTGCGCGTTCTGCAAAAAGCACCATTTGCATTGCACATCTTGTGGTTTTGCAGAAAACTTCATCCGATTCTACCAAAAGATGCATGTGCATGCTTAAAACGCGTTTTCGCACAAATGCGTGCGCGGGTGCTAAAAAGAGCAGCATCGGCATGCTTAGCACGTCGTTTGGTAGAAATCCACGTGCGCGTTCTGCAAAAAGCACCATTTGCATGCACATCTTGTGGTTTTGCAGAAAACTTCATCCGCGTCTACCAAAAGATGCATGTGCATGCTTAAAACGCGTTTTCGCACAAATGCGTGCGCGGGTGCTAAAAAGAGCAGCATCGGCATGCTTAGCACGTCGTTTGGTAGAAATCCACGTGCGCGTTCTGCAAAAAGCACCATTTGCATGCACATCTTGTGGTTTTGCAGAAAACTTCATCCGCGTCTACCAAAAGATGCATGTGCATGCTTAAAACGCGTTTTCGCACAAATGCGTGCGCGGGTGCTAAAAATAGCAGCATCGGCATGCTTAGCACGTCGTTTGGTAGAAATCCACGTGCGCGTTCTGCAAAAAGCACCATTTGCATGCACATCTTGTGGTTTGGAGAAAACTTCATCCGCGTCTACCAAAAGATGCATGTGCATGCTTAAAACGCGTTTTCGCACAAATGCTTGCGCGGGTGCTAAAAAGAGCAGCATCGGCATGCTTAGCACGTCGTTTGGTAGAAATCCACGTGCGCGTTCTGCAAAAAGCACCATTTGCATGCACATCTTGTGGTTTTGCAGAAAACTTCATCCGCGTCTACCAAAAGATGCATGTGCATGCTTAAAACGCGTTTTCGCACAAATCCGTGCGCGGGTGCTAAAAAGAGCAGCATCGGCATGCTTAGCACGTCGTTTGGTAGAAATCCACGTGCGCGTTCTGCAAAAAGCACCATTTGCATGCACATCTTGTGGTTTTGCAGAAAACTTCATCCGCGTCTACCAAAAGATGCATGTGCATGCTTAAAACGCGTTTTCGCACAAATGCGTGCGCGGGTGCTAAAAAGAGCAGCATCGGCATGCTTAGCACGTCGTTTGGTAGAAATCCACGTGCGCGTTCTGCCAAAAGCACCATTTGCATGCACATCTTGTGGTTTTGCAGAAAACTTCATCCGCGTCTACCAAAAGATGCATGTGCATGCTTAAAACGCGTTTTCGCACAAATGCGTGCGCGGGTGCTAAAAAGAGCAGCATCGGCATGCTTAGCACGTCGTTTGGTAGAAATCCACGTGCGCGTTCTGCAAAAAGCACCATTTGCATCCACATCTTGTGGTTTTGCAGAAAACTTCATCCGCGTCTACCAAAAGATGCATGTGCATGCTTAAAACGCGTTTTCGCACAAATGCGTGCGCGGGTGCTAAAAAGAGCAGCATCGGCATGCTTAGCACGTCGTTTGGTAGAAATCCACGTGCGCGTTCTGCAAAAAGCACCATTTGCATGCACATCTTGTGGTTTTGCAGAAAACTTCATCCGCGTCTACCAAAAGATGCATGTGCATGCTTGAAACGCGTTTTCGCACAAATGCGTGCGCGGGTGCTAAAAAGAGCAGCATCGGCATGCTTAGCACGTCGTTTGGTAGAAATCCACGTGCGCGTTCTGCCAAAAGCACCATTTGCATGCACATCTTGTGGTTTTGCAGAAAACTTCATCCGGGTCTACCAAAAGATGCATGTGCATGCTTAAAACGTGTTTTCGCACAAATCCGTGCGCGGGTGCTAAAAAGAGCAGCATCGGCATGCTTAGCACGTCGTTTGGTCGAAATCCACGTGCGCGTTCTGCAAAAAGCACCATTTGCATGCACATCTTGTGGTTTTGCAGAAAACTTCATCCGCGTCTACCAAAAGATGCATGGGCATGCTTAAAACGCGTTTTCGCACAAATGCGTGCGCGGGTGCTAAAAAGAGCAGCATCGGCATGCTTAGCACGTCGTTTGGTAGAAATCCACGTGCGCGTTCTGCCAAAAGCACCATTTGCATGCACATCTTGTGGTTTTGCAGAAAACTTCATCCGCGTCTACCAAAAGATGCATGTGCATGCTTAAAACGCGTTTTCGCACAAATCCGTGCGCGGGTGCTAAATAGAGCAGCATCGGCATGCTTAGCACGTCGTTTGGTAGAAATCCACGTGCGCGTTCTGCAAAAAGCACCATTTGCATGCACATATTGTGGTTTTGCAGAAAACTTCATCCGCGTCTACCAAAAGATGCATGTGCATGCTTAAAACGCGTTTTCGCACAAATCCGTGCGCTGGTGCTAAAAAGAGCAGCATCGGCATGCTTAGCACGTCGTTTGGTAGAAATCCACGTGCGCGTTCTGCAAAAAGCACCATTTGCATGCACATCTTGTGGTTTTGCAGAAAACTTCATCCGCGTCTACCAAAAGATGCATGTGCATGCTTAAAACGCGTTTTCGCACAAATGCGTGCGCGGGTGCTAAAAAGAGCAGCATCGGCATGCTTAGCACGTCGTTATGTAGAAATCCACGTGCGCGTTCTGCCAAAAGCACCATTTGCATGCACATCTTGTGGTTTTGCAGAAAACTTCATCCGCGTCTACCAAAAGATGCATGTGCATGCTTAAAACGCGTTTTCGCACAAATCCGTGCGCGGGTGCTAAAAAGAGCAGCATCGGCATGCTTAGCACGTCGTTTGGTAGAAATCCACGCGCGCGTTCTGCAAAAAGCACCATTTGCATGCACATCTTGTGGTTTTGCAGAAAACTTCATCCGCGTCTACCAAAAGATGCATGTGCATGCTTAAAACGCGTTTTCGCACAAATGCGTGCGCGGGTGCTAAAAAGAGCAGCATCGGCATGCTTAGCACGTCGTTTGGTAGAAATCCACGTGCGCGTTCTGCAAAAAGCACCATTTGCATGCACATCTTGTGGTTTTGCAGAAAACTTCATCCGCGTCTACCAAAAGATGCATGTGCATGCTTAAAACGCGTTTTCGCACAAATCCGTGCGCGGGTGCTAAAAAGAGCAGCATCGGCATGCTTAGCACGTCGTTTGGTAGAAATCCACGTGCGCGTCCTGCAAAAAGCACCATTTGCATGCACATCTTGTGGTTTCGCAGAAAACTTCATCCGCGTCTACCAAAAGATGCATGTGCATGCTTAAAACGCGTTTTCGCACAAATGCGTGCGCGGGTGCTAAAAAGAGCAGCATCGGCATGCTTAGCACGTCGTTTGGTAGAAATCCACGTGCGCGTTCTGCAAAAAGCACCATTTGCATCCACATCTTGTGGTTTTTCAGAAAACTTCATCCGCGTCTACCAAAAGATGCATGTGCATGCTTAAAACGCGTTTTCGCACAAATGCGTGCGCGGGTGCTAAAAAGAGCAGCATCGGCATGCTTAGCACGTCGTTTGGTAGAAATCCACGTGCGCGTTCTGCCAAAAGCACCATTTGCATGCACATCTTGTGGTTTTGCAGAAAACTTCATCCGCGTCTACCAAAAGATGCATGTGTATGCTTGAAACGCGTTTTCGCACAAATGCGTGCGCGGGTGCTAAAAAGAGCAGCATCGGCATGCTTAGCACGTCGTTTGGTAGAAATCCACGTGCGCGTTCTGCCAAAAGCACCATTTGCATGCACATCTTGTGGTTTTGCAGAAAACTTCATCCGCGTCTACCAAAAGATGCATGTGCATGCTTAAAACGCGTTTTCGCACAAATGCGTGCGCGGGTGCTAAAAAGAGCAGCATCGGCATGCTTAGCACGTCGTTTGGTAGAAATCCACGTGCGCGTTCTGCCAAAAGCACCATTTGCATGCACATCTTGTGGTTTTGCAGAAAACTTCATCCGCGTCTACCAAAAGATGCATGTGCATGCTTAAAACGCGTTTTCGCACAAATGCGTGCGCGGGTGCTAAAAAGAGCAGCATCGGCATGCTTAGCACGTCGTTTGGTAGAAATCCACGAGCGCGTTCTGCAAAAAGCACCACTTGCATGCACATCTTGTGGTTTTGCAGAAAACTTCATCCGCGTCTACCAAAAGATGCATGTGCATGCTTAAAACGCGTTTTCGCACAAATGCGTGCGCGGGTGCTAAGAAGAGCAGCATCGGCATGCTTAGCACGTCGTTTGGTAGAAATCCACGTGCGCGTTCTGCCAAAAGCACCATTTGCATGCACATCTTGTGGTTTTGCAGAAAACTTCATCCGCGTCTACCAAAAGATGCATGTGCATGCTTAAAACGCGTTTTCGCACAAATCCGTGCGCGGGTGCTAAAAAGAGCAGCATCGGCATGCTTAGCACGTCGTTTGGTAGAAATCCACGTGCGCGTTCTGCAAAAAGCACCATTTGCATGCACATCTTGTGGTTTTGCAGAAAACTTCATCCGCGTCTACCAAAAGATGCATGTGCATGCTTAAAACGCGTTTTCGCACAAATGCGTGCGCGGGTGCTAAGAAGAGCAGCATCGGCATGCTTAGCACGTCGTTTGGTAGAAATCCACGTGCGCGTTCTGCCAAAAGCACCATTTGCATGCACATCTTGTGGTTTTGCAGAAAACTTCATCCGCGTCTACCAAAAGATGCATGAAATGCTTAAAACACGTTTTCGCACAAATGCGTGCGCGGGTGCTAAAAAGAGCAGCATCGGCATGCTTAGCACGTCGTTTGGTAGAAATCCACGTGCGCGTTCTGCCAAAAGCACCATTTGCATGCACATCTTGTGGTTTTGCAGAAAACTTCATCCGCGTCTACCAAAAGATGCATGTGCATGTTTAAAACGCGTTTTCGCACAAATCCGTGCGCGGGTGCTAAAAAGAGCAGCATCGGCATGCTTAGCACGTCGTTTGGTAGAAATCCACGTGCGCGTTCTGCAAAAAGCACCATTTGCATGCACATCTTGTGGTTTTGCAGAAAACTTCATCCGCGTCTACCAAAAGATGCATGTGCATGCTTAAAACGCGTTTTCGCACAAATGCGTGCGCGGGTGCTAAAAAGAGCAGCATCGGCATGCTTAGCACGTCGTTTGGTAGACATCCACGTGCGCGTTCTGCCAAAAGCACCATTTGCATGCACATCTTGTGGTTTTGCAGAAAACTTCATCCGCGTCTACCAAAAGATGCATGTGCATGCTTAAAACGCGTTTTCGCACAAATCCGTGCGCGGGTGCTAAAAAGAGCAGCATCGGCATGCTTAGCACGTCGTTTGGTAGAAATCCACGTGCGCGTTCTGCAAAAAGCACCATTTGCATGCACATCTTGTGGTTTTGCAGAAAACTTCATCCGCGTCTACCAAAAGATGCATGTGCATGCTTAAAACGCGTTTTCGCACAAATGCGTGCGCGGGTGCTAAAACGAGCAGCATCGGCATGCTTAGCACGTCGTTTGGTAGAAATCCACGTGCGCGTTCTGCCAAAAGCACCATTTGCATGCACATCTTGTGGTTTTGCAGAAAACTTCATCCGCGTCTACCAAAAGATGCATGCGCATGCTTAAAACGCGTTTTCGCACAAATGCGTGCGCGAGTGCTAAAAAGAGCAGCATCGGCATGCTTAGCACGTCGTTTGGTAGAAATCCACGTGCGCGTTCTGCAAAAAGCACCATTTGCATGCACATCTTGTGGTTTTGCAGAAAACTTCATCCGCGTCTACCAAAAGATGCATGTGCATGCTTAAAACGCGTTTTCGCACAAATGCGTGCGCGGGTGCTAAAAAGAGCAGCATCGCCATGCTTAGCACGTCGTTTGGTAGAAATCCACGTGCGCGTTCTGCAAAAAGCACCATTTGCATGCACATCTTGTGGTTTTGCAGAAAACTTCATCCGCGTCTACCAAAAGATGCATGTGCATGCTTAAAACGCGTTTTCGCACAAATGCGTGCGCGGGTGCTAAAAAGAGCAGCATCGGCATGCTTAGCACGTCGTTTGGTAGCAATCCACGTGCGCGTTCTGCCAAAAGCACCATTTGCATGCACATCTTGTAGTTTTGCAGAAAACTTCATCCGCGTCTACCAAAAGATGCATGTGCATGCTTAAAACGCGTTTTCGCACAAATCCGTGCGCGGGTGCTAAAAAGAGCAGCATCGGCAAGCTTAGCACGTCGTTTGGTAGAAATCCACGTGCGCGTTCTGCAAAAAGCACCATTTGCATGCACATCTTGTGGTTTTGCAGAAAACTTCATCCGCGTCTACCAAAAGATGCATGTGCATGCTTAAAACGCGTTTTCGCACAAATGCGTGCGCGGGTGCTAAAAAGAGCAGCATCGGCATGCTTAGCACGTCGTTTGGTAGAAATCCACGTGCGCGTTCTGCAAAAAGCACCATTTGCATGCACATCTTGTGGTTTTGCAGAAAACTTCATCCGCGTCTACCAAAAGATGCATGTGCATGCTTAAAACGCGTTTTCGCACAAATGCGTGCGCGGGTGCTAAAAAGAGCAGCATCGGCATGCTTAGCACGTCGTTTGGTAGAAATCCACGTGCGCGTTCTGCCAAAAGCACCATTTGCATGCACATCTTGTAGTTTTGCAGAAAACTTCATCCGCGTCTACCAAAAGATGCATGTGCATGCTTAAAACGCGTTTTCGCACAAATGCGTGCGCGGGTGCTAAAAAGAGCAGCATCGGCATGCTTAGCACGTCGTTTGGTAGAAATCCACGTGCGCGTTCTGCCAAAAGCACCATTTGCATGCACATCTTGTAGTTTTGCAGAAAACTTCATCCGCGTCTACCAAAAGATGCATGTGCATGCTTAAAACGCGTTTTCGCACAAATCCGTGCGCGGGTGCTAAAAAGAGCAGCATCGGCAAGCTTAGCACGTCGTTTGGTAGAAATCCACGTGCGCGTTCTGCAAAAAGCACCATTTGCATGCACATCTTGTGGTTTTGCAGAAAACTTCATCCGCGTCTACCAAAAGATGCATGTGCATGCTTAAAACGCGTTTTCGCACAAATGCGTGCGCGGGTGCTAAAAAGAGCAGCATCGGCATGCTTAGCACGTCGTTTGGTATAAATCCACGTGCGCGTTCTGCCAAAAGCACCATTTGCATGCACATCTTGTAGTTTTGCAGAAAACTTCATCCGCGTCTACCAAAAGATGCATGTGCATGCTTAAAACGCGTTTTCGCACAAATCCGTGCGCGGGTGCTAAAAAGAGCAGCATCGGCAAGCTTAGCACGTCGTTTGGTAGAAATCCACGTGCGCGTTCTGCAAAAAGCACCATTTGCATGCACATCTTGTGGTTTTGCAGAAAACTTCATCCGCGTCTACCAAAAGATGCATGTGCATGCTTAAAACGCGTTTTCGCACAAATGCGTGCGCGGGTGCTAAAAAGAGCAGCATCGGCATGCTTAGCACGTCGTTTGGTAGAAATCCACGTGCGCGTTCTGCAAAAAGCACCATTTGCATGCACATCTTGTGGTTTTGCAGAAAACTTCATCCGCGTCTACCAAAAGATGCATGTGCATGCTTAAAACGCGTTTTCGCACAAATGCGTGCGCGGGTGCTAAAAAGAGCAGCATCGGCATGCTTAGCACGTCGTTTGGTAGAAATCCACGTGCGCGTTCTGCCAAAAGCACCATTTGCATGCACATCTTGTAGTTTTGCAGAAAACTTCATCCGCGTCTACCAAAAGATGCATGTGCATGCTTAAAACGCGTTTTCGCACAAATCCGTGCGCGGGTGCTAAAAAGAGCAGCATCGGCAAGCTTAGCACGTCGTTTGGTAGAAATCCACGTGCGCGTTCTGCAAAAAGCACCATTTGCATGCACATCTTGTGGTTTTGCAGAAAACTTCATCCGCGTCTACCAAAAGATGCATGTGCATGCTTAAAACGCGTTTTCGCACAAATGCGTGCTCGGGTGCTAAAAAGAGCAGCATCGGCATGCTTAGCACGTCGTTTGGTAGAAATCCACGTGCGCGTTCTGCCAAAAGCACCATTTGCATGCACATCTTGTGGTTTTGCAGAAAACTTCATCCGCGTCTACCAAAAGATGCATGTGCATGCTTAAAACGCGTTTTCGCACAAATCCGTGCGCGGGTGCTAAAAAGAGCAGCATCGGCATGCTTAGCACGTCGTTTGGTAGAAATCCACGTGCGCGTTCTGCAAAAAGCACCATTTGCATGCACATCTTGTGGTTTTGCAGAAAACTTCATCCGCGTCTACCAAAAGATGCTTGTGCATGCTTAAAACGCGTTTTCGCACAAATGCGTGCGCGGGTGCTAAAAAGAGCAGCATCGGCATGCTTAGCACGTCGTTTGGTAGAAATCCACGTGCGCGTTCTGCAAAAAGCACCATTTGCATGCACATCTTGTGGTTTTGCAGAAAACTTCATCCGCGTCTACCAAAAGATGCATGTGCATGCTTAAAACGCGTTTTCGCACAAATGCGTGCGCGGGTGCTAAAAAGAGCAGCATCGGCATGCTTAGCACGTCGTTTGGTAGAAATCCACGTGCGCGTTCTGCCAAAAGCACCATTTGCATGCACATCTTGTAGTTTTGCAGAAAACTTCATCCGCGTCTACCAAAAGATGCATGTGCATGCTTAAAACGCGTTTTCGCACAAATCCGTGCGCGGGTGCTAAAAAGAGCAGCATCGGCATGCTTAGCACGTCGTTTGGTAGAAATCCACGTGCGCGTTCTGCAAAAAGCACCATTTGCATGCACATCTTGTGGTTTTGCAGAAAACTTCATCCGCGTCTACCAAAAGATGCATGTGCATGCTTAAAACGCGTTTTCGCACAAATGCGTGCTCGGGTGCTAAAAAGAGCAGCATCGGCATGCTTAGCACGTCGTTTGGTAGAAATCCACGTGCGCGTTCTGCCAAAAGCACCATTTGCATGCACATCTTGTGGTTTTGCAGAAAACTTCATCCGCGTCTACCAAAAGATGCATGTGCATGCTTAAAACGCGTTTTCGCACAAATGCGTGCGCGGGTGCTAAAAAGAGCAGCATCGGCATGCTTAGCACGTCGTTTGGTAGAAATCCACGTGCGCGTTCTGCAAAAAGCACCATTTGCATGCACATCTTGTGGTTTTGCAGAAAACTTCATCCGCGTCTACCAAAAGATGCATGTGCATGCTTAAAACGCGTTTTCGCACAAATGCGTGCGCGGGTGCTAAAAAGAGCAGCATCGGCATGCTTAGCACGTCGTTTGGTAGAAATCCACGTGCGCGTTCTGCAAAAAGCACCATTTGCATGCACATCTTGTGGTTTTGCAGAAAACTTCATCCGCGTCTACCAAAAGATGCATGTGCATGCTTAAAACGCGTTTTCGCACAAATGCGTGCGCGGGTGCTAAAAAGAGCAGCATCGGCATGCTTAGCACGTCATTTGGTAGAAATCCACGTGCGCGTTCTGCCAAAAGCACCATTTGCATGCACATCTTGTGGTTTTGCAGAAAACTTCATCCGCGTCTACCAAAAGATGCATGTGCATGCTTAAAACGCGTTTTCGCACAAATGCGTGCGCGGGTGCTAAAAAGAGCAGCATCGGCATGCTTAGCACGTCGTTTGGTAGAAATCCACGTGCGCGTTCTGCAAAAAGCACCATTTGCATGCACATCTTGTGGTTTTGCAGAAAACTTCATCCGCGTCTACCAAAAGATGCATGTGCATGCTTAAAACGCGTTTTCGCACAAATGCGTGCGCGGGTGCTAAAAAGAGCAGCATCGGCATGCTTAGCACGTCGTTTGGTAGAAATCCACGTGCGCGTTCTGCCAAAAGCACCATTTGCATGCACATCTTGTAGTTTTGCAGAAAACTTCATCCGCGTCTACCAAAAGATGCATGTGCATGCTTAAAACGCGTTTTCGCACAAATGCGTGCGCGGGTGCTAAAAAGAGCAGCATCGGCATGCTTAGCACGTCGTTTGGTAGAAATCCACGTGCGCGTTCTGCCAAAAGCACCATTTGCATGCACATCTTGTGGTTTTGCAGAAAACTTCATCCGCGTCTACCAAAAGATGCATGTGCATGCTTAAAACGCGTTTTCGCACAAATCCGTGCGCGGGTGCTAAAAAGAGCAGCATCGGCATGCTTAGCACGTCGTTTGGTAGAAATCCACGTGCGCGTTCTGCAAAAAGCACCATTTGCATGCACATCTTGTGGTTTTGCAGAAAACTTCATCCGCGTCTACCAAAAGATGCATGTGCATGCTTAAAACGCGTTTTCGCACAAATGCGTGCGCGGGTGCTAAAAAGAGCAGCATCGGCATGCTTAGCACGTCGTTTGGTAGAAATCCACGTGCGCGTTCTGCAAAAAGGACCATTTGCATGCACATCTTGTGGTTTTGCAGAAAACTTCATCCGCGTCTACCAAAAGATGCATGTGCATGCTTAAAACGCGTTTTCGCACAAATGCGTGCGCGGGTGCTAAAAAGAGCAGCATCGGCATGCTTAGCACCTCGTTTGGTAGAAATCCACGTGCGCGTTCTGCCAAAAGCACCATTTGCATGCACATCTTGTGGTTTTGCAGAAAACTTCATCCGCGTCTACCAAAAGATGCATGTGCATGCTTAAAACGCGTTTTCGCACAAATCCGTGCGCGGGTGCTAAAAAGAGCAGCATCGGCATGCTTAGCACGTCGTTTGGTAGAAATCCACGTGCGCGTTCTGCAAAAAGCACCATTTGCATGCACATCTTGTGGTTTTGCAGAAAACTTCATCCGCGCCTACCAAAAGATGCATGTGCATGCTTAAAACGCGTTTTCGCACAAATGCGTGCGCGGGTGCTAAAAAGAGCAGCATCGGCATGCTTAGCACGTCGTTTGGTAGAAATCCACGTGGGCGTTCTGCCAAAAGCACCATTTGCATGCACATCTTGTGGTTTTGCAGAAAACTTCATCCGCGTCTACCAAAAGATGCATGTGCATGCTTAAAACGCGTTTTCGCACAAATGCGTGCGCGGGTGCTAAAAAGAGCAGCATCGGCATGCTTAGCACGTCGTTTGGTAGAAATCCACGTGCGCGTTCTGCCAAAAGCACCATTTGCATGCACATCTTGTGGTTTTGCAGAAAACTTCATCCGCGTCTACCAAAAGATGCATGTGCATGCTTAAAACGCGTTTTCGCACAAATCCGTGCGCGGGTGCTAAAAAGAGCAGCATCGGCATGCTTAGCACGTCGTTTGGTAGAAATCCACGTGCGCGTTCTGCAAAAAGCACCATTTGCATGCACATCTTGTGGTTTTGCAGAAAACTTCATCCGCGTCTACCAAAAGATGCATGTGCATGCTTAAAACGCGTTTTCGCACAAATGCGTGCGCGGGTGCTAAAAAGAGCAGCATCGGCATGCTTAGCACGTCGTTTGGTAGACATCCACGTGCGCGTTCTGCCAAAAGCACCATTTGCATGCACATCTTGTGGTTTTGCAGAAAACTTCATCCGCGTCTACCAAAAGATGCATGTGCATGCTTAAAACGCGTTTTCGCACAAATCCGTGCGCGGGTGCTAAAAAGAGCAGCATCGGCATGCTTAGCACATCGTTTGGTAGAAATCCACGTGCGCGTTCTGCAAAAAGCACCATTTGCATGCACATCTTGTGGTTTTGCAGAAAACTTCATCCGCGTCTACCAAAAGATGCATGTGCATGCTTAAAACGCGTTTTCGCACAAATGCGTGCGCGGGTGCTAAAACGAGCAGCATCGGCATGCTTAGCACGTCGTTTGGTAGAAATCCACGTGCGCGTTCTGCCAAAAGCACCATTTGCATGCACATCTTGTGGTTTTGCAGAAAACTTCATCCGCGTCTACCAAAAGATGCATGTGCATGCTTAAAACGCGTTTTCGCACAAATGCGTGCGCGAGTGCTAAAAAGAGCAGCATCGGCATGCTTAGCACGTCGTTTGGTAGAAATCCACGTGCGCGTTCTGCAAAAAGCACCATTTGCATGCACATCTTGTGGTTTTGCAGAAAACTTCATCCGCGTCTACCAAAAGATGCATGTGCATGCTTAAAACGCGTTTTCGCACAAATGCGTGCGCGGGTGCTAAAAAGAGCAGCATCGGCATGCTTAGCACGTCGTTTGGTAGAAATCCACGTGCGCGTTCTGCAAAAAGCACCATTTGCATGCACATCTTGTGGTTTTGCAGAAAACTTCATCCGCGTCTACCAAAAGATGCATGTGCATGCTTAAAACGCGTTTTCGCACAAATGCGTGCGCGGGTGCTAAAAAGAGCAGCATCGGCATGCTTAGCACGTCGTTTGGTAGAAATCCACGTGCGCGTTCTGCCAAAAGCACCATTTGCATGCACATCTTGTAGTTTTGCAGAAAACTTCATCCGCGTCTACCAAAAGATGCATGTGCATGCTTAAAACGCGTTTTCGCACAAATCCGTGCGCGGGTGCTAAAAAGAGCAGCATCGGCAAGCTTAGCACGTCGTTTGGTAGAAATCCACGTGCGCGTTCTGCAAAAAGCACCATTTGCATGCACATCTTGTGGTTTTGCAGAAAACTTCATCCGCGTCTACCAAAAGATGCATGTGCATGCTTAAAACGCGTTTTCGCACAAATGCGTGCGCGGGTGCTAAAAAGAGCAGCATCGGCATGCTTAGCACGTCGTTTGGTAGAAATCCACGTGCGCGTTCTGCAAAAAGCACCATTTGCATGCACATCTTGTGGTTTTGCAGAAAACTTCATCCGCGTCTACCAAAAGATGCATGTGCATGCTTAAAACGCGTTTTCGCACAAATGCGTGCTCGGGTGCTAAAAAGAGCAGCATCGGCATGCTTAGCACGTCGTTTGGTAGAAATCCACGTGCGCGTTCTGCCAAAAGCACCATTTGCATGCACATCTTGTGGTTTTGCAGAAAACTTCATCCGCGTCTACCAAAAGATGCATGTGCATGCTTAAAACGCGTTTTCGCACAAATCCGTGCGCGGGTGCTAAAAAGAGCAGCATCGGCATGCTTAGCACGTCGTTTGGTAGAAATCCACGTGCGCGTTCTGCAAAAAGCACCATTTGCATGCACATCTTGTGGTTTTGCAGAAAACTTCATCCGCGTCTACCAAAAGATGCATGTGCATGATTAAAACGCGTTTTCGCACAAATGCGTGCGCGGGTGCTAAAAAGAGCAGCATCGGCATGCTTAGCACGTCGTTTGGTAGAAATCCACGTGCGCGTTCTGCAAAAAGCACCATTTGCATGCACATCTTGTGGTTTTGCAGAAAACTTCATCCGCGTCTACCAAAAGATGCATGTGCATGCTTAAAACGCGTTTTCGCACAAATGCGTGCGCGGGTGCTAAAAAGAGCAGCATCGGCATGCTTAGCACGTCATTTGGTAGAAATCCACGTGCGCGTTCTGCCAAAAGCACCATTTGCATGCACATCTTGTGGTTTTGCAGAAAACTTCATCCGCGTCTACCAAAAGATGCATGTGCATGCTTAAAACGCGTTTTCGCACAAATGCGTGCGCGGGTGCTAAAAAGAGCAGCATCGGCATGCTTAGCACGTCGTTTGGTAGAAATCCACGTGCGCGTTCTGCAAAAAGCACCATTTGCATGCACATCTTGTGGTTTTGCAGAAAACTTCATCCGCGTCTACCAAAAGATGCATGTGCATGCTTAAAACGCGTTTTCGCACAAATGCGTGCGCGGGTGCTAAAAAGAGCAGCATCGGCATGCTTAGCACGTCGTTTGGTAGAAATCCACGTGCGCGTTCTGCCAAAAGCACCATTTGCATGCACATCTTGTGGTTTTGCAGAAAACTTCATCCGCGTCTACCAAAAGATGCATGTGCATGTTTAAAACGCGTTTTCGCACAAATCCGTGCGCGGGTGCTAAAAAGAGCAGCATCGGCATGCTTAGCACGTCGTTTGGTAGAAATCCACGTGCGCGTTCTGCAAAAAGCACCATTTGCATGCACATCTTGTGGTTTTGCAGAAAACTTCATCCGCGTCTACCAAAAGATGCATGTGCATGCTTAAAACGCGTTCTCGCACAAATGCGTGCGCGGGTGCTAAAAAGAGCAGCATCGGCATGCTTAGCACGTCGTTTGGTAGAAATCCACGTGCGCGTTCTGCCAAAAGCACCATTTGCATGCACATCTTGTGGTTTTGCAGAAAACTTCATCCGCGTCTACCAAAAGATGCATGTGCATGCTTAAAACGCGTTTTCGCACAAATCCGTGCGCGGGTGCTAAAACGAGCAGCATCGGCATGCTTAGCACGTCGTTTGGTAGAAATCCACGTGCGCGTTCTGCCAAAAGCACCATTTGCATGCACATCTTGTGGTTTTGCAGAAAACTTCATCCGCGTCTACCAAAAGATGCATGTGCATGCTTAAAACGCGTTTTCGCACAAATGCGTGCGCGGGTGCTAAAAAGAGCAGCATCGGCATGCTTAGCACGTCGTTTGGTAGAAATCCACGTGCGCGTTCTGCCAAAAGCACCATTTGCATGCACATCTTGTAGTTTTGCAGAAAACTTCATCCGCGTCTACCAAAAGATGCATGTGCATGCTTAAAACGCGTTTTCGCACAAATCCGTGCGCGGGTGCTAAAAAGAGCAGCATCGGCAAGCTTAGCACGTCGTTTGGTAGAAATCCACGTGCGCGTTCTGCAAAAAGCACCATTTGCATGCACATCTTGTGGTTTTGCAGAAAACTTCATCCGCGTCTACCAAAAGATGCATGTGCATGCTTAAAACGCGTTTTCGCACAAATGCGTGCTCGGGTGCTAAAAAGAGCAGCATCGGCATGCTTAGCACGTCATTTGGTAGAAATCCACGTGCGCGTTCTGCCAAAAGCACCATTTGCATGCACATCTTGTGGTTTTGCAGAAAACTTCATCCGCGTCTACCAAAAGATGCATGTGCATGCTTAAAACGCGTTTTCGCACAAATGCGTGCGCGGGTGCTAAAACGAGCAGCATCGGCATGCTTAGCACGTCGTTTGGTAGAAATCCACGTGCGCGTTCTGCCAAAAGCACCATTTGCATGCACATCTTGTGGTTTTGCAGAAAACTTCATCCGCGTCTACCAAAAGATGCATGTGCATGCTTAAAACGCGTTTTCGCACAAATGCGTGCGCGAGTGCTAAAAAGAGCAGCATCGGCATGCTTAGCACGTCGTTTGGTAGAAATCCACGTGCGCGTTCTGCAAAAAGCACCATTTGCATGCACATCTTGTGGTTTTGCAGAAAACTTCATCCGCGTCTACCAAAAGATGCATGTGCATGCTTAAAACGCGTTTTCGCACAAATGCGTGCTCGGGTGCTAAAAAGAGCAGCATCGGCATGCTTAGCACGTCGTTTGGTAGAAATCCACGTGCGCGTTCTGCCAAAAGCACCATTTGCATGCACATCTTGTGGTTTTGCAGAAAACTTCATCCGCGTCTACCAAAAGATGCATGTGCATGCTTAAAACGCGTTTTCGCACAAATGCGTGCGCGGGTGCTAAAAAGAGCAGCATCGGCATGCTTAGCACGTCGTTTGGTAGAAATCCACGTGCGCGTTCTGCCAAAAGCACCATTTGCATGCACATCTTGTGGTTTTGCAGAAAACTTCATCCGCGTCTACCAAAAGATGCATGTGCATGTTTAAAACGCGTTTTCGCACAAATCCGTGCGCGGGTGCTAAAAAGAGCAGCATCGGCATGCTTAGCACGTCGTTTGGTAGAAATCCACGTGCGCGTTCTGCAAAAAGCACCATTTGCATGCACATCTTGTGGTTTTGCAGAAAACTTCATCCGCGTCTACCAAAAGATGCATGTGCATGCTTAAAACGCGTTTTCGCACAAATGCGTGCGCGGGTGCTAAAAAGAGCAGCATCGGCATGCTTAGCACGTCGTTTGGTAGAAATCCACGTGCGCGTTCTGCCAAAAGCACCATTTGCATGCACATCTTGTGGTTTTGCAGAAAACTTCATCCGCGTCTACCAAAAGATGCATGTGCATGCTTAAAACGCGTTTTCGCACAAATCCGTGCGCGGGTGCTAAAACGAGCAGCATCGGCATGCTTAGCACGTCGTTTGGTAGAAATCCACGTGCGCGTTCTGCCAAAAGCACCATTTGCATGCACATCTTGTGGTTTTGCAGAAAACTTCATCCGCGTCTACCAAAAGATGCATGTGCATGCTTAAAACGCGTTTTCGCACAAATGCGTGCGCGGGTGCTAAAAAGAGCAGCATCGGCATGCTTAGCACGTCGTTTGGTAGAAATCCACGTGCGCGTTCTGCCAAAAGCACCATTTGCATGCACATCTTGTAGTTTTGCAGAAAACTTCATCCGCGTCTACCAAAAGATGCATGTGCATGCTTAAAACGCGTTTTCGCACAAATCCGTGCGCGGGTGCTAAAAAGAGCAGCATCGGCAAGCTTAGCACGTCGTTTGGTAGAAATCCACGTGCGCGTTCTGCAAAAAGCACCATTTGCATGCACATCTTGTGGTTTTGCAGAAAACTTCATCCGCGTCTACCAAAAGATGCATGTGCATGCTTAAAACGCGTTTTCGCACAAATGCGTGCTCGGGTGCTAAAAAGAGCAGCATCGGCATGCTTAGCACGTCGTTTGGTAGAAATCCACGTGCGCGTTCTGCCAAAAGCACCATTTGCATGCACATCTTGTGGTTTTGCAGAAAACTTCATCCGCGTCTACCAAAAGATGCATGTGCATGCTTAAAACGCGTTTTCGCACAAATGCGTGCGCGGGTGCTAAAAAGAGCAGCATCGGCATGCTTAGCACGTCGTTTGGTAGAAATCCACGTGCGCGTTCTGCAAAAAGCACCATTTGCATGCACATCTTGTGGTTTTGCAGAAAACTTCATCCGCGTCTACCAAAAGATGCATGTGCATGCTTAAAACGCGTTTTCGCACAAATGCGTGCGAGGGTGCTAAAAAGAGCAGCATCGGCATGCTTAGCACGTCGTTTGGTAGAAATCCACGTGCGTGTTCTGCCAAAAGCACCATTTGCATGCACATCTTGTAGTTTTGCAGAAAACTTCATCCGCGTCTACCAAAAGATGCATGTGCATGCTTAAAACGCGTTTTCGCACAAATCCGTGCGCGGGTGCTAAAAAGAGCAGCATCGGCAAGCTTAGCACGTCGTTTGGTAGAAATCCACGTGCGCGTTCTGCAAAAAGCACCATTTGCATGCACATCTTGTGGTTTTGCAGAAAACTTCATCCGCGTCTACCAAAAGATGCATGTGCATGCTTAAAACGCGTTTTCGCACAAATGCGTGCTCGGGTGCTAAAAAGAGCAGCATCGGCATGCTTAGCACGTCGTTTGGTAGAAATCCACGTGCGCGTTCTGCCAAAAGCACCATTTGCATGCACATCTTGTGGTTTTGCAGAAAACTTCATCCGCGTCTACCAAAAGATGCATGTGCATGCTTAAAACGCGTTTTCGCACAAATCCGTGCGCGGGTGCTAAAAAGAGCAGCATCGGCATGCTTAGCACGTCGTTTGGTAGAAATCCACGTGCGCGTTCTGCAAAAAGCACCATTTGCATGCACATCTTGTGGTTTTGCAGAAAACTTCATCCGCGTCTACCAAAAGATGCATGTGCATGCTTAAAACGCGTTTTCGCACAAATGCGTGCGCGGGTGCTAAAAAGAGCAGCATCGGCATGCTTAGCACGTCGTTTGGTAGAAATCCACGTGCGCGTTCTGCAAAAAGCACCATTTGCATGCACATCTTGTGGTTTTGCAGAAAACTTCATCCGCGTCTACCAAAAGATGCATGTGCATGCTTAAAACGCGTTTTCGCACAAATGCGTGCGCGGGTGCTAAAAAGAGCAGCATCGGCATGCTTAGCACGTCATTTGGTAGAAATCCACGTGCGCGTTCTGCCAAAAGCACCATTTGCATGCACATCTTGTGGTTTTGCAGAAAACTTCATCCGCGTCTACCAAAAGATGCATGTGCATGCTTAAAACGCGTTTTCGCACAAATGCGTGCGCGGGTGCTAAAACGAGCAGCATCGGCATGCTTAGCACGTCGTTTGGTAGAAATCCACGTGCGCGTTCTGCCAAAAGCACCATTTGCATGCACATCTTGTGGTTTTGCAGAAAACTTCATCCGCGTCTACCAAAAGATGCATGTGCATGCTTAAAACGCGTTTTCGCACAAATGCGTGCGCGAGTGCTAAAAAGAGCAGCATCGGCATGCTTAGCACGTCGTTTGGTAGAAATCCACGTGCGCGTTCTGCAAAAAGCACCATTTGCATGCACATCTTGTGGTTTTGCAGAAAACTTCATCCGCGTCTACCAAAAGATGCATGTGCATGCTTAAAACGCGTTTTCGCACAAATGCGTGCGCGGGTGCTAAAAAGAGCAGCAGCGGCATGCTTAGCACGTCGTTTGGTAGAAATCCACGTGCGCGTTCTGCAAAAAGCACCATTTGCATGCACATCTTGTGGTTTTGCAGAAAACTTCATCCGCGTCTACCAAAAGATGCATGTGCATGCTTAAAACGCGTTTTCGCACAAATGCGTGCGCGGGTGCTAAAAAGAGCAGCATCGGCATGCTTAGCACGTCGTTTGGTAGAAATCCACGTGCGCGTTCTGCCAAAAGCACCATTTGCATGCACATCTTGTAGTTTTGCAGAAAACTTCATCCGCGTCTACCAAAAGATGCATGTGCATGCTTAAAACGCGTTTTCGCACAAATCCGTGCGCGGGTGCTAAAAAGAGCAGCATCGGCAAGCTTAGCACGTCGTTTGGTAGAAATCCACGTGCGCGTTCTGCAAAAAGCACCATTTGCATGCACATCTTGTGGTTTTGCAGAAAACTTCATCCGCGTCTACCAAAAGATGCATGTGCATGCTTAAAACGCGTTTTCGCACAAATGCGTGCGCGGGTGCTAAAAAGAGCAGCATCGGCATGCTTAGCACGTCGTTTGGTAGAAATCCACGTGCGCGTTCTGCAAAAAGCACCATTTGCATGCACATCTTGTGGTTTTGCAGAAAACTTCATCCGCGTCTACCAAAAGATGCATGTGCATGCTTAAAACGCGTTTTCGCACAAATGCGTGCTCGGGTGCTAAAAAGAGCAGCATCGGCATGCTTAGCACGTCGTTTGGTAGAAATCCACGTGCGCGTTCTGCCAAAAGCACCATTTGCATGCACATCTTGTGGTTTTGCAGAAAACTTCATCCGCGTCTACCAAAAGATGCATGTGCATGCTTAAAACGCGTTTTCGCACAAATCCGTGCGCGGGTGCTAAAAAGAGCAGCATCGGCAAGCTTAGCACGTCATTTGGTAGAAATCCACGTGCGCGTTCTGCAAAAAGCACCATTTGCATGCACATCTTGTGGTTTTGCAGAAAACTTCATCCGCGTCTACCAAAAGATGCATGTGCATCCTTAAAACGCGTTTTCGCACAAATGCGTGCTCGGGTGCTAAAAAGAGCAGCATCGGCATGCTTAGCACGTCGTTTGGTAGAAATCCACGTGCGCGTTCTGCCAAAAGCACCATTTGCATGCACATCTTGTGGTTTTGCAGAAAACTTCATCCGCGTCTACCAAAAGATGCATGTGCATGCTTAAAACGCGTTTTCGCACAAATGCGTGCGCGGGTGCTAAAAAGAGCAGCATCGGCATGCTTAGCACGTCGTTTGGTAGAAATCCACGTGCGCGTTCTGCAAAAAGCACCATTTGCATGCACATCTTGTGGTTTTGCAGAAAACTTCATCCGCGTCTACCAAAAGATGCATGTGCATGCTTAAAACGCGTTTTCGCACAAATGCGTGCGCGGGTGCTAAAAAGAGCAGCATCGGCATGCTTAGCACGTCGTTTGGTAGAAATCCACGTGCGCGTTCTGCCAAAAGCACCATTTGCATGCACATCTTGTGGTTTTGCAGAAAACTTCATCCGCGTCTACCAAAAGATGCATGTGCATGTTTAAAACGCGTTTTCGCACAAATCCGTGCGCGGGTGCTAAAAAGAGCAGCATCGGCATGCTTAGCACGTCGTTTGGTAGAAATCCACGTGCGCGTTCTGCAAAAAGCACCATTTGCATGCACATCTTGTGGTTTTGCAGAAAACTTCATCCGCGTCTACCAAAAGATGCATGTGCATGCTTAAAACGCGTTTTCGCACAAATGCGTGCGCGGGTGCTAAAAAGAGCAGCATCGGCATGCTTAGCACGTCGTTTGGTAGAAATCCACGTGCGCGTTCTGCCAAAAGCACCATTTGCATGCACATCTTGTGGTTTTGCAGAAAACTTCATCCGCGTCTACCAAAAGATGCATGTGCATGCTTAAAACGCGTTTTCGCACAAATCCGTGCGCGGGTGCTAAAACGAGCAGCATCGGCATGCTTAGCACGTCGTTTGGTAGAAATCCACGTGCGCGTTCTGCCAAAAGCACCATTTGCATGCACATCTTGTGGTTTTGCAGAAAACTTCATCCGCGTCTACCAAAAGATGCATGTGCATGCTTAAAAACGCGTTTTCGCACAAATGCGTGCGCGGGTGCTAAAAAGAGCAGCATCGGCATGCTTAGCACGTCGTTTGGTAGAAATCCACGTGCGCGTTCTGCCAAAAGCACCATTTGCATGCACATCTTGTGGTTTTGCAGAAAACTTCATCCGCGTCTACCAAAAGATGCATGTGCATGTTTAAAACGCGTTTTCGCACAAATCCGCGCGCGGGTGCTAAAAGAGCAGCATCGGCATGCTTAGCACGTCGTTTGGTAGAAATCCACGTGCGCGTTCTGCAAAAAGCACCATTTGCATGCACATCTTGTGGTTTTGCAGAAAACTTCATCCGCGTCTACCAAAAGATGCATGTGCATGCTTAAAACGCGTTTTCGCACAAATGCGTGCGCGGGTGCTAAAAAGAGCAGCATCCGGCATGCTTAGCACGTCGTTTGGTAGAAATCCACGTGCGCGTTCTGCCAAAAGCACCATTTGCATGCACATCTTGTGGTTTTGCAGAAAACTTCATCCGCGTCTACCAAAAGATGCATGTGCATGCTTAAAACGCGTTTTCGCACAAATCCGTGCGCGGGTGCTAAAACGAGCAGCATCGGCATGCTTAGCACGTCGTTTGGTAGAAATCCACGTGCGCGTTCTGCCAAAAAGCACCATTTGCATGCACATCTTGTGGTTTTGCAGAAAACTTCATCCGCGTCTACCAAAAGATGCATGTGCATGCTTAAAACGCGTTTTCGCACAAATGCGTGCGCGGGTGCTAAAAGAGCAGCATCGGCATGCTTAGCACGTCGTTTGGTAGAAATCCACGTGCGCGTTCTGCCAAAAGCACCATTTGCATGCACATCTTGTGGTTTTGCAGAAAACTTCATCCGCGTCTACCAAAAGATGCATGTGCATGCTTAAAACGCGTTTTCGCACAAATGCGTGCGTGGGTGCTAAAAAGAGCAGCATCGGCATGCTTAGCACGTCGTTTGGTAGAAATCCACGTGCGCGTTCTGCCAAAAGCACCATTTGCATGCACATCTTGTGGTTTTGCAGAAAACTTCATCCGCGTCTACCAAAAGATGCATGTGCATGCTTAAAACGCGTTTTCGCACAAATGCGTGCGCGGGTGCTAAAAAGAGCAGCATCGGCATGCTTAGCACGTCGTTTGGTAGAAATCCACGTGCGCGTTCTGCAAAAAAGCACCATTTGCATGCACATCTTGTGGTTTTGCAGAAAAACTTCATCCGCGTCTACCAAAAGATGCATGTGCATGCTTAAAACGCGTTTTCGCACAAATGCGTGCGCGGGTGCTAAAAAGAGCAGCATCGGCATGCTTAGCACGTCGTTTGGTAGAAATCCACGTGCGCGTTCTGCCAAAAGCACCATTTGCATGCACATCTTGTGGTTTTGCAGAAAACTTCATCCGCGTCTACCAAAAGATGCATGTGCATGCTTAAAACGCGTTTTCGCACAAATCCGTGCGCGGGTGCTAAAAAGAGCAGCATCGGCATGCTTAGCACGTCGTTTGGTAGAAATCCACGTGCGCGTTCTGCAAAAAGCACCATTTGCATGCACATCTTGTGGTTTTGCAGAAAACTTTATCCGCGTCTACCAAAAGATGCATGTGCATGCTTAAAACGCGTTTTCGCACAAATGCGTGCGCGGGTGCTAAAAAGAGCAGCATCGGCATGCTTAGCACGTCGTTTGCTAGAAATCCACGTGCGCGTTCTGCAAAAAGCACCTTTTGCATGCACATCTTGTGGTTTTGCAGAAAACTTCATCCGCGTCTACCAAAAGATGCATGTGCATGCTTAAAACGCGTTTTCGCACAAATGCGTGCGCGGGTGCTAAAAAGAGCAGCATCGGCATGCTTAGCACGTCGTTTGGTAGAAATCCACGTGCGCGTTCTGCCAAAAGCACCATTTGCATGCACATCTTGTGGTTTTGCAGAAAACTTCATCCGCGTCTACCAAAAGATGCATGTGCATGCTTAAAACGCGTTTTCGCACAAATGCGTGCGCGGGTGCTAAAAAGAGCAGCATCGGCATGCTTAGCACGTCGTTTGGTAGAAATCCACGTGCGCGTTCTGCAAAAAGCACCATTTGCATGCACATCTTGTGGTTTTGCAGAAAACTTCATCCGCGTCTACCAAAAGATGCATGTGCATGCTTAAAACGCGTTTTCGCACAAATGCGTGCGCGGGTGCTAAAAAGAGCAGCATCGGCATGCTTAGCACGTCGTTTGGTAGAAATCCACGTGCGCGTTCTGCCAAAAGCACCATTTGCATGCACATCTTGTGGTTTTGCAGAAAACTTCATCCGCGTCTACCAAAAGATGCATGTGCATGCTTAAAACGCGTTTTCGCACAAATGCGTGCGCGGGTGCTAAAAGAGCAGCATCGGCATGCTTAGCACGTCGTTTGGTAGAAATCCACGTGCGCGTTCTGCAAAAAGCACCATTTGCATGCACATCTTGTGGTTTTGCAGAAAACTTCATCCGCGTCTACCAAAAGATGCATGTGCATGCTTAAAACGCGTTTTCCGCACAAATGCGTGCGCGGGTGCTAAAAAGAGCAGCATCGGCATGCTTAGCACGTCGTTTGGTAGAAATCCACGTGCGCGTTCTGCCAAAAGCACCATTTGCATGCACATCTTGTGGTTTTGCAGAAAAACTTCATCCGCGTCTACCAAAAGATGCATGTGCATGTTTAAAACGCGTTTTCGCACAAATCCGTGCGCGGGTGCTAAAAAGAGCAGCATCGGCATGCTTAGCACGTCGTTTGGTAGAAATCCACGTGCGCGTTCTGCAAAAAGCACCATTTGCATGCACATCTTGTGGGTTTTGCAGAAAACTTCATCCGCGTCTACCAAAAGATGCATGTGCATGCTTAAAACGCGTTTTCGCACAAATGCGTGCGCGGTGCTAAAAAGAGCAGCATCGGCATGCTTAGCACGTCGTTTGGTAGAAATCCACGTGCGCGTTCTGCCAAAAGCACCATTTGCATGCACATCTTGTGGTTTTGCAGAAAACTTCATCCGCGTCTACCAAAAGATGCATGTGCATGCTTAAAACGCGTTTTCGCACAAATCCGTGCGCGGGTGCTAAAAAGAGCAGCATCGGCATGCTTAGCACGTCGTTTGGTAGAAATCCACGTGCGCGTTCTGCAAAAAGCACCATTTGCATGCACATCTTGTGGTTTTGCAGAAAACTTCATCCGCGTCTACCAAAAGATGCATGTGCATGCTTAAAACGCGTTTTCGCACAAATGCGTGCGCGGGTGCTAAAAAGAGCAGCATCGGCATGCTTAGCACGTCGTTTGGTAGAAATCCACGTGCGCGTTCTGCCAAAAGCACCATTTGCATGCACATCTTGTGGTTTTGCAGAAAACTTCATCCGCGTCTACCAAAAGATGCATGTGCATGCTTAAAACGCGTTTTCGCACAAATGCGTGCGCGGGTGCTAAAAAGAGCAGCATCGGCATGCTTAGCACGTCGTTTGGTAGAAATCCACGTGCGCGTTCTGCAAAAAGCACCATTTGCATGCACATCTTGTGGTTTTGCAGAAAACTTCATCCGCGTCTACCAAAGATGCATGTGCATGCTTAAAACGCGTTTCGCACAAATGCGTGCGCGGGTGCTAAAAAGAGCAGCATCGGCATGCTTAGCACGTCGTTTGGTAGAAATCCACGTGCGCGTTCTGCCAAAAGCACCATTTGCATGCACATCTTGTGGTTTTGCAGAAAACTTCATCCGCGTCTACCAAAAGATGCATGTGCATGTTTAAAACGCGTTTTCGCACAAATCCGTGCGCGGGTGTTAAAAAGAGCAGCATCGGCATGCTTAGCACGTCGTTTGGTAGAAATCCACGTGCGCGTTCTGCAAAAAGCACCATTTGCATGCACATCTTGTGGTTTTGCAGAAAACTTCATCCGCGTCTACCAAAAGATGCATGTGCATGCTTAAAACGCGTTTTCGCACAAATGCGTGCGCGGGTGCTAAAAAGAGCAGCATCGGCATGCTTAGCACGTCGTTTGGTAGAAATCCACGTGCGCGTTCTGCCAAAAGCACCATTTGCATGCACATCTTGTGGTTTTGCAGAAAACTTCATCCGCGTCTACCAAAAGATGCATGTGCATGCTTAAAACGCGTTTTCGCACAAATCCGTGCGCGGGTGCTAAAAAGAGCAGCATCGGCATGCTTAGCACGTCGTTTGGTAGAAATCCACGTGCGCGTTCTGCAAAAAGCACCATTTGCATGCACATCTTGTGGTTTTGCAGAAAACTTCATCCGCGTCTACCAAAAGATGCATGTGCATGCTTAAAACGCGTTTTCGCACAAATGCGTGCGCGGGTGCTAAAAAGAGCAGCATCGGCATGCTTAGCACGTCGTTTGGTAGAAATCCACGTGCGCGTTCTGCCAAAAGCACCATTTGCATGCACATCTTGTGGTTTTGCAGAAAACTTCATCCGCGTCTACCAAAAGATGCATGTGCATGCTTAAAACGCGTTTTCGCACAAATGCGTGCGCGGGTGCTAAAAAGAGCAGCATCGGCATGCTTAGCACGTCGTTTGGTAGAAATCCACGTGCGCGTTCTGCAAAAAGCACCATTTGCATGCACATCTTGTGGTTTTGCAGAAAACTTCATCCGCGTCTACCAAAAGATGCATGTGCATGCTTAAAACGCGTTTTCGTACAAATGCGTGCGCGGGTGCTAAAAAGAGCAGCATCGGCATGCTTAGCACGTCGTTTGGTAGAAATCCACGTGCGCGTTCTGCCAAAAGCACCATTTGCATGCACATCTTGTGGTTTTGCAGAAAACTTCATCCGCGTCTACCAAAAGATGCATGTGCATGCTTAAAACGCGTTTTCGCACAAATGCGTGCGCGGGTGCTAAAAAGAGCAGCATCGGCATGCTTAGCACGTCGTTTGGTAGAAATCCACGTGCGCGTTCTGCAAAAAGCACCATTTGCATGCACATCTTGTGGTTTTGCAGAAAACTTCATCCGCGTCTACCAAAAGATGCATGTGCATGCTTAAAACGCGTTTTCGCACAAATGCGTGCGCGGGTGCTAAAAAGAGCAGCATCGGCATGCTTAGCACGTCGTTTGGTAGAAATCCACGTGCGCGTTCTGCAAAAAGCACCATTTGCATGCACATCTTGTGGTTTTGCAGAAAACTTCATCCGCGTCTACCAAAAGATGCATGTGCATGCTTAAAACGCGTTTTCGCACAAATGCGTGCGCGGGTGCTAAAAAGAGCAGCATCGGCATGCTTAGCACGTCGTTTGGTAGAAATCCACGTGCGCGTTCTGCCAAAAGCACCATTTGCATGCACATCTTGTGGTTTTGCAGAAAACTTCATCCGCGTCTACCAAAAGATGCATGTGCATGCTTAAAACGCGTTTTCGCACAAATCCGTGCGCGGGTGCTAAAAAGAGCAGCATCGGCATGCTTAGCACGTCGTTTGGTAGAAATCCACGTGCGCGTTCTGCAAAAAGCACCATTTGCATGCACATCTTGTGGTTTTGCAGAAAACTTTATCCGCGTCTACCAAAAGATGCATGTGCATGCTTAAAACGCGTTTTCGCACAAATGCGTGCGCGGGTGCTAAAAAGAGCAGCATCGGCATGCTTAGCACGTCGTTTGCTAGAAATCCACGTGCGCGTTCTGCAAAAAGCACCTTTTGCATGCACATCTTGTGGTTTTGCAGAAAACTTCATCCGCGTCTACCAAAAGATGCATGTGCATGCTTAAAACGCGTTTTCGCACAAATGCGTGCGCGGGTGCTAAAAAGAGCAGCATCGGCATGCTTAGCAGGTCGTTTGGTAGAAATCCACGTGCGCGTTCTGCCAAAAGCACCATTTGCATGCACATCTTGTGGTTTTGCAGAAAACTTCATCCGCGTCTACCAAAAGATGCATGTGCATGCTTAAAACGCGTTTTCGCACAAATGCGTGCGCGGGTGCTAAAAAGAGCAGCATCGGCATGCTTAGCACGTCGTTTGGTAGAAATCCACGTGCGCGTTCTGCAAAAAGCACCATTTGCATGCACATCTTGTGGTTTTGCAGAAAACTTCATCCGCGTCTACCAAAAGATGCATGTGCATGCTTAAAACGCGTTTTCGCACAAATGCGTGCGCGGGTGCTAAAAAGAGCAGCATCGGCATGCTTAGCACGTCGTTTGGTAGAAATCCACGTGCGCGTTCTGCCAAAAGCACCATTTGCATGCACATCTTGTGGTTTTGCAGAAAACTTCATCCGCGTCTACCAAAAGATGCATGTGCATGCTTAAAACGCGTTTTCGCACAAATGCGTGCGCGGGTGCTAAAAAGAGCAGCATCGGCATGCTTAGCACGTCGTTTGGTAGAAATCCACGTGCGCGTTCTGCAAAAAGCACCATTTGCATGCACATCTTGTGGTTTTGCAGAAAACTTCATCCGCGTCTACCAAAAGATGCATGTGCATGCTTAAAACGCGTTTTCGCACAAATGCGTGCGCGGGTGCTAAAAAGAGCAGCATCGGCATGCTTAGCACGTCGTTTGGTAGAAATCCACGTGCGCGTTCTGCCAAAAGCACCATTTGCATGCACATCTTGTGGTTTTGCAGAAAACTTCATCCGCGTCTACCAAAAGATGCATGTGCATGTTTAAAACGCGTTTTCGCACAAATCCGTGCGCGGGTGCTAAAAAGAGCAGCATCGGCATGCTTAGCACGTCGTTTGGTAGAAATCCACGTGCGCGTTCTGCAAAAAGCACCATTTGCATGCACATCTTGTGGTTTTGCAGAAAACTTCATCCGCGTCTACCAAAAGATGCATGTGCATGCTTAAAACGCGTTTTCGCACAAATGCGTGCGCGGGTGCTAAAAAGAGCAGCATCGGCATGCTTAGCACGTCGTTTGGTAGAAATCCACGTGCGCGTTCTGCCAAAAGCACCATTTGCATGCACATCTTGTGGTTTTGCAGAAAACTTCATCCGCGTCTACCAAAAGATGCATGTGCATGCTTAAAACGCGTTTTCGCACAAATCCGTGCGCGGGTGCTAAAAAGAGCAGCATCGGCATGCTTAGCACGTCGTTTGGTAGAAATCCACGTGCGCGTTCTGCAAAAAGCACCATTTGCATGCACATCTTGTGGTTTTGCAGAAAACTTCATCCGCGTCTACCAAAAGATGCATGTGCATGCTTAAAACGCGTTTTCGCACAAATGCGTGCGCGGGTGCTAAAAAGAGCAGCATCGGCATGCTTAGCACGTCGTTTGGTAGAAATCCACGTGCGCGTTCTGCAAAAAGCACCATTTGCATGCACATCTTGTGGTTTTGCAGAAAACTTCATCCGCGTCTACCAAAAGATGCATGTGCATGCTTAAAACGCGTTTTCGCACAAATGCGTGCGCGGGTGCTAAAAAGAGCAGCATCGGCATGCTTAGCACGTCGTTTGGTAGAAATCCACGTGCGCGTTCTGCAAAAAGCACCATTTGCATGCACATCTTGTGGTTTTGCAGAAAACTTCATCCGCGTCTACCAAAAGATGCATGTGCATGCTTAAAACGCGTTTTCGCACAAATGCGTGCGCGGGTGCTAAAAAGAGCAGCATCGGCATGCTTAGCACGTCGTTTGGTAGAAATCCACGTGCGCGTTCTGCCAAAAGCACCATTTGCATGCACATCTTGTGGTTTTGCAGAAAACTTCATCCGCGTCTACCAAAAGATGCATGTGCATGTTTAAAACGCGTTTTCGCACAAATCCGTGCGCGGGTGCTAAAAAGAGCAGCATCGGCATGCTTAGCACGTCGTTTGGTAGAAATCCACGTGCGCGTTCTGCAAAAAGCACCATTTGCATGCACATCTTGTGGTTTTGCAGAAAACTTCATCCGCGTCTACCAAAAGATGCATGTGCATGCTTAAAACGCGTTTTCGCACAAATGCGTGCGCGGGTGCTAAAAAGAGCAGCATCGGCATGCTTAGCACGTCGTTTGGTAGAAATCCACGTGCGCGTTCTGCCAAAAGCACCATTTGCATGCACATCTTGTGGTTTTGCAGAAAACTTCATCCGCGTCTACCAAAAGATGCATGTGCATGCTTAAAACGCGTTTTCGCACAAATCCGTGCGCGGGTGCTAAAAAGAGCAGCATCGGCATGCTTAGCACGTCGTTTGGTAGAAATCCACGTGCGCGTTCTGCAAAAAGCACCATTTGCATGCACATCTTGTGGTTTTGCAGAAAACTTCATCCGCGTCTACCAAAAGATGCATGTGCATGCTTAAAACGCGTTTTCGCACAAATGCGTGCGCGGGTGCTAAAAAGAGCAGCATCGGCATGCTTAGCACGTCGTTTGGTAGAAATCCACGTGCGCGTTCTGCCAAAAGCACCATTTGCATGCACATCTTGTGGTTTTGCAGAAAACTTCATCCGCGTCTACCAAAAGATGCATGTGCATGCTTAAAACGCGTTTTCGCACAAATGCGTGCGCGGGTGCTAAAAAGAGCAGCATCGGCATGCTTAGCACGTCGTTTGGTAGAAATCCACGTGCGCGTTCTGCAAAAAGCACCATTTGCATGCACATCTTGTGGTTTTGCAGAAAACTTCATCCGCGTCTACCAAAAGATGCATGTGCATGCTTAAAACGCGTTTTCGTACAAATGCGTGCGCGGGTGCTAAAAAGAGCAGCATCGGCATGCTTAGCACGTCGTTTGGTAGAAATCCACGTGCGCGTTCTGCCAAAAGCACCATTTGCATGCACATCTTGTGGTTTTGCAGAAAACTTCATCCGCGTCTACCAAAAGATGCATGTGTATGCTTAAAACGCGTTTTCGCACAAATGCGTGCGCGGGTGCTAAAAAGAGCAGCATCGGCATGCTTAGCACGTCGTTTGGTAGAAATCCACGTGCGCGTTCTGCAAAAAGCACCATTTGCATGCACATCTTGTGGTTTTGCAGAAAACTTCATCCGCGTCTACCAAAAGATGCATGTGCATGCTTAAAACGCGTTTTCGCACAAATGCGTGCGCGGGTGCTAAAAAGAGCAGCATCGGCATGCTTAGCACGTCGTTTGGTAGAAATCCACGTGCGCGTTCTGCCAAAAGCACCATTTGCATGCACATCTTGTAGTTTTGCAGAAAACTTCATCCGCGTCTACCAAAAGATGCATGTGCATGCTTAAAACGCGTTTTCGCACAAATCCGTGCGCGGGTGCTAAAAAGAGCAGCATCGGCAAGCTTAGCACGTCGTTTGGTAGAAATCCACGTGCGCGTTCTGCAAAAAGCACCATTTGCATGCACATCTTGTGGTTTTGCAGAAAACTTCATCCGCGTCTACCAAAAGATGCATGTGCATGTTTAAAACGCGTTTTCGCACAAATCCGTGCGCGGGTGCTAAAAAGAGCAGCATCGGCATGCTTAGCACGTCGTTTGGTAGAAATCCACGTGCGCGTTCTGCAAAAAGCACCATTTGCATGCACATCTTGTGGTTTTGCAGAAAACTTCATCCGCGTCTACCAAAAGATGCATGTGCATGCTTAAAACGCGTTTTCGCACAAATGCGTGCGCGGGTGCTAAAAAGAGCAGCATCGGCATGCTTAGCACGTCGTTTGGTAGAAATCCACGTGCGCGTTCTGCAAAAAGCACCATTTGCATGCACATCTTGTGGTTTTGCAGAAAACTTCATCCGCGTCTACCAAAAGATGCATGTGCATGCTTAAAACGCGTTTTCGCACAAATGCGTGCGCGGGTGCTAAAAAGAGCAGCATCGGCATGCTTAGCACGTCGTTTGGTAGAAATCCACGTGCGCGTTCTGCCAAAAGCACCATTTGCATGCACATCTTGTGGTTTTGCAGAAAACTTCATCCGCGTCTACCAAAAGATGCATGTGCATGCTTAAAACGCGTTTTCGCACAAATGCGTGCGCGGGTGCTAAAAAGAGCAGCATCGGCATGCTTAGCACGTCGTTTGGTAGAAATCCACGTGCGCGTTCTGCAAAAAGCACCATTTGCATGCACATCTTGTGGTTTTGCAGAAAACTTCATCCGCGTCTACCAAAAGATGCATGTGCATGCTTAAAACGCGTTTTCGCACAAATGCGTGCGCGGGTGCTAAAAAGAGCAGCATCGGCATGCTTAGCACGTCGTTTGGTAGAAATCCACGTGCGCGTTCTGCCAAAAGCACCATTTGCATGCACATCTTGTGGTTTTGCAGAAAACTTCATCCGCGTCTACCAAAAGATGCATGTGCATGTTTAAAACGCGTTTTCGCACAAATCCGTGCGCGGGTGCTAAAAAGAGCAGCATCGGCATGCTTAGCACGTCGTTTGGTAGAAATCCACGTGCGCGTTCTGCAAAAAGCACCATTTGCATGCACATCTTGTGGTTTTGCAGAAAACTTCATCCGCGTCTACCAAAAGATGCATGTGCATGCTTAAAACGCGTTTTCGCACAAATGCGTGCGCGGGTGCTAAAAAGAGCAGCATCGGCATGCTTAGCACGTCGTTTGGTAGAAATCCACGTGCGCGTTCTGCCAAAAGCACCATTTGCATGCACATCTTGTGGTTTTGCAGAAAACTTCATCCGCGTCTACCAAAAGATGCATGTGCATGCTTAAAACGCGTTTTCGCACAAATCCGTGCGCGGGTGCTAAAAAGAGCAGCATCGGCATGCTTAGCACGTCGTTTGGTAGAAATCCACGTGCGCGTTCTGCAAAAAGCACCATTTGCATGCACATCTTGTGGTTTTGCAGAAAACTTCATCCGCGTCTACCAAAAGATGCATGTGCATGCTTAAAACGCGTTTTCGCACAAATGCGTGCGCGGGTGCTAAAAAGAGCAGCATCGGCATGCTTAGCACGTCGTTTGGTAGAAATCCACGTGCGCGTTCTGCCAAAAGCACCATTTGCATGCACATCTTGTGGTTTTGCAGAAAACTTCATCCGCGTCTACCAAAAGATGCATGTGCATGCTTAAAACGCGTTTTCGCACAAATGCGTGCGCGGGTGCTAAAAAGAGCAGCATCGGCATGCTTAGCACGTCGTTTGGTAGAAATCCACGTGCGCGTTCTGCAAAAAGCACCATTTGCATGCACATCTTGTGGTTTTGCAGAAAACTTCATCCGCGTCTACCAAAAGATGCATGTGCATGCTTAAAACGCGTTTTCGTACAAATGCGTGCGCGGGTGCTAAAAAGAGCAGCATCGGCATGCTTAGCACGTCGTTTGGTAGAAATCCACGTGCGCGTTCTGCCAAAAGCACCATTTGCATGCACATCTTGTGGTTTTGCAGAAAACTTCATCCGCGTCTACCAAAAGATGCATGTGTATGCTTAAAACGCGTTTTCGCACAAATGCGTGCGCGGGTGCTAAAAAGAGCAGCATCGGCATGCTTAGCACGTCGTTTGGTAGAAATCCACGTGCGCGTTCTGCAAAAAGCACCATTTGCATGCACATCTTGTGGTTTTGCAGAAAACTTCATCCGCGTCTACCAAAAGATGCATGTGCATGCTTAAAACGCGTTTTCGCACAAATGCGTGCGCGGGTGCTAAAAAGAGCAGCATCGGCATGCTTAGCACGTCGTTTGGTAGAAATCCACGTGCGCGTTCTGCAAAAAGCACCATTTGCATGCACATCTTGTGGTTTTGCAGAAAACTTCATCCGCGTCTACCAAAAGATGCATGTGCATGCTTAAAACGCGTTTTCGCACAAATGCGTGCGCGGGTGCTAAAAAGAGCAGCATCGGCATGCTTAGCACGTCATTTGGTAGAAATCCACGTGCGCGTTCTGCCAAAAGCACCATTTGCATGCACATCTTGTGGTTTTGCAGAAAACTTCATCCGCGTCTACCAAAAGATGCATGTGCATGCTTAAAACGCGTTTTCGCACAAATGCGTGCTCGGGTGCTAAAAAGAGCAGCATCGGCATGCTTAGCACGTCGTTTGGTAGAAATCCACGTGCGCGTTCTGCCAAAAGCACCATTTGCATGCACATCTTGTGGTTTTGCAGAAAACTTCATCCGCGTCTACCAAAAGATGCATGTGCATGCTTAAAACGCGTTTTCGCACAAATCCGTGCGCGGGTGCTAAAAAGAGCAGCATCGGCATGCTTAGCACGTCGTTTGGTAGAAATCCACGTGCGCGTTCTGCAAAAAGCACCATTTGCATGCACATCTTGTGGTTTTGCAGAAAACTTCATCCGCGTCTACCAAAAGATGCATGTGCATGCTTAAAACGCGTTTTCGCACAAATGCGTGCGCGGGTGCTAAAAAGAGCAGCATCGGCATGCTTAGCACGTCGTTTGGTAGAAATCCACGTGCGCGTTCTGCAAAAAGCACCATTTGCATGCACATCTTGTGGTTTTGCAGAAAACTTCATCCGCGTCTACCAAAAGATGCATGTGCATGCTTAAAACGCGTTTTCGCACAAATGCGTGCGCGGGTGCTAAAAAGAGCAGCATCGGCATGCTTAGCACGTCATTTGGTAGAAATCCACGTGCGCGTTCTGCCAAAAGCACCATTTGCATGCACATCTTGTGGTTTTGCAGAAAACTTCATCCGCGTCTACCAAAAGATGCATGTGCATGCTTAAAACGCGTTTTCGCACAAATGCGTGCGCGGGTGCTAAAAAGAGCAGCATCGGCATGCTTAGCACGTCGTTTGGTAGAAATCCACGTGCGCGTTCTGCAAAAAGCACCATTTGCATGCACATCTTGTGGTTTTGCAGAAAACTTCATCCGCGTCTACCAAAAGATGCATGTGCATGCTTAAAACGCGTTTTCGCACAAATGCGTGCGCGGGTGCTAAAAAGAGCAGCATCGGCATGCTTAGCACGTCGTTTGGTAGAAATCCACGTGCGCGTTCTGCCAAAAGCACCATTTGCATGCACATCTTGTAGTTTTGCAGAAAACTTCATCCGCGTCTACCAAAAGATGCATGTGCATGCTTAAAACGCGTTTTCGCACAAATCCGTGCGCGGGTGCTAAAAAGAGCAGCATCGGCAAGCTTAGCACGTCGTTTGGTAGAAATCCACGTGCGCGTTCTGCAAAAAGCACCATTTGCATGCACATCTTGTGGTTTTGCAGAAAACTTCATCCGCGTCTACCAAAAGATGCATGTGCATGCTTAAAACGCGTTTTCGCACAAATGCGTGCTCGGGTGCTAAAAAGAGCAGCATCGGCATGCTTAGCACGTCGTTTGGTAGAAATCCACGTGCGCGTTCTGCCAAAAGCACCATTTGCATGCACATCTTGTGGTTTTGCAGAAAACTTCATCCGCGTCTACCAAAAGATGCATGTGCATGCTTAAAACGCGTTTTCGCACAAATCCGTGCGCGGGTGCTAAAAAGAGCAGCATCGGCATGCTTAGCACGTCGTTTGGTAGAAATCCACGTGCGCGTTCTGCAAAAAGCACCATTTGCATGCACATCTTGTGGTTTTGCAGAAAACTTCATCCGCGTCTACCAAAAGATGCATGTGCATGCTTAAAACGCGTTTTCGCACAAATGCGTGCGCGGGTGCTAAAAAGAGCAGCATCGGCATGCTTAGCACGTCGTTTGGTAGAAATCCACGTGCGCGTTCTGCAAAAAGCACCATTTGCATGCACATCTTGTGGTTTTGCAGAAAACTTCATCCGCGTCTACCAAAAGATGCATGTGCATGCTTAAAACGCGTTTTCGCACAAATGCGTGCGCGGGTGCTAAAAAGAGCAGCATCGGCATGCTTAGCACGTCGTTTGGTAGAAATCCACGTGCGCGTTCTGCAAAAAGCACCATTTGCATGCACATCTTGTGGTTTTGCAGAAAACTTCATCCGCGTCTACCAAAAGATGCATGTGCATGCTTAAAACGCGTTTTCGCACAAATGCGTGCGCGGGTGCTAAAAAGAGCAGCATCGGCATGCTTAGCACGTCATTTGGTAGAAATCCACGTGCGCGTTCTGCCAAAAGCACCATTTGCATGCACATCTTGTGGTTTTGCAGAAAACTTCATCCGCGTCTACCAAAAGATGCATGTGCATGCTTAAAACGCGTTTTCGCACAAATGCGTGCGCGGGTGCTAAAAAGAGCAGCATCGGCATGCTTAGCACGTCGTTTGGTAGAAATCCACGTGCGCGTTCTGCAAAAAGCACCATTTGCATGCACATCTTGTGGTTTTGCAGAAAACTTCATCCGCGTCTACCAAAAGATGCATGTGCATGCTTAAAACGCGTTTTCGCACAAATGCGTGCGCGGGTGCTAAAAAGAGCAGCATCGGCATGCTTAGCACGTCGTTTGGTAGAAATCCACGTGCGCGTTCTGCCAAAAGCACCATTTGCATGCACATCTTGTAGTTTTGCAGAAAACTTCATCCGCGTCTACCAAAAGATGCATGTGCATGCTTAAAACGCGTTTTCGCACAAATCCGTGCGCGGGTGCTAAAAAGAGCAGCATCGGCAAGCTTAGCACGTCGTTTGGTAGAAATCCACGTGCGCGTTCTGCAAAAAGCACCATTTGCATGCACATCTTGTGGTTTTGCAGAAAACTTCATCCGCGTCTACCAAAAGATGCATGTGCATGCTTAAAACGCGTTTTCGCACAAATGCGTGCTCGGGTGCTAAAAAGAGCAGCATCGGCATGCTTAGCACGTCGTTTGGTAGAAATCCACGTGCGCGTTCTGCCAAAAGCACCATTTGCATGCACATCTTGTGGTTTTGCAGAAAACTTCATCCGCGTCTACCAAAAGATGCATGTGCATGCTTAAAACGCGTTTTCGCACAAATCCGTGCGCGGGTGCTAAAAAGAGCAGCATCGGCATGCTTAGCACGTCGTTTGGTAGAAATCCACGTGCGCGTTCTGCAAAAAGCACCATTTGCATGCACATCTTGTGGTTTTGCAGAAAACTTCATCCGCGTCTACCAAAAGATGCATGTGCATGCTTAAAACGCGTTTTCGCACAAATGCGTGCGCGGGTGCTAAAAAGAGCAGCATCGGCATGCTTAGCACGTCGTTTGGTAGAAATCCACGTGCGCGTTCTGCAAAAAGCACCATTTGCATGCACATCTTGTGGTTTTGCAGAAAACTTCATCCGCGTCTACCAAAAGATGCATGTGCATGCTTAAAACGCGTTTTCGCACAAATGCGTGCGCGGGTGCTAAAAAGAGCAGCATCGGCATGCTTAGCACGTCATTTGGTAGAAATCCACGTGCGCGTTCTGCCAAAAGCACCATTTGCATGCACATCTTGTGGTTTTGCAGAAAACTTCATCCGCGTCTACCAAAAGATGCATGTGCATGCTTAAAACGCGTTTTCGCACAAATGCGTGCGCGGGTGCTAAAAAGAGCAGCATCGGCATGCTTAGCACGTCGTTTGGTAGAAATCCACGTGCGCGTTCTGCAAAAAGCACCATTTGCATGCACATCTTGTGGTTTTGCAGAAAACGTCATCCGCGTCTACCAAAAGATGCATGTGCATGCTTAAAACGCGTTTTCGCACAAATGCGTGCGCGGGTGCTAAAAAGAGCAGCATCGGCATGCTTAGCACGTCGTTTGGTAGAAATCCACGTGCGCGTTCTGCCAAAAGCACCATTTGCATGCACATCTTGTGGTTTTGCAGAAAACTTCATCCGCGTCTACCAAAAGATGCATGTGCATGTTTAAAACGCGTTTTCGCACAAATCCGTGCGCGGGTGCTAAAAAGAGCAGCATCGGCATGCTTAGCACGTCGTTTGGTAGAAATCCACGTGCGCGTTCTGCAAAAAGCACCATTTGCATGCACATCTTGTGGTTTTGCAGAAAACTTCATCCGCGTCTACCAAAAGATGCATGTGCATGCTTAAAACGCGTTTTCGCACAAATGCGTGCGCGGGTGCTAAAAAGAGCAGCATCGGCATGCTTAGCACGTCGTTTGGTAGAAATCCACGTGCGCGTTCTGCCAAAAGCACCATTTGCATGCACATCTTGTGGTTTTGCAGAAAACTTCATCCGCGTCTACCAAAAGATGCATGTGCATGCTTAAAACGCGTTTTCGCACAAATCCGTGCGCGGGTGCTAAAACGAGCAGCATCGGCATGCTTAGCACGTCGTTTGGTAGAAATCCACGTGCGCGTTCTGCCAAAAGCACCATTTGCATGCACATCTTGTGGTTTTGCAGAAAACTTCATCCGCGTCTACCAAAAGATGCATGTGCATGCTTAAAACGCGTTTTCGCACAAATGCGTGCGCGGGTGCTAAAAAGAGCAGCATCGGCATCCTTAGCACGTCGTTTGGTAGAAATCCACGTGCGCGTTCTGCCAAAAGCACCATTTGCATGCACATCTTGTGGTTTTGCAGAAAACTTCATCCGCGTCTACCAAAAGATGCATGTGCATGCTTAAAACGCGTTTTCGCACAAATGCGTGCGCGGGTGCTAAAAAGAGCAGCATCGGCATGCTTAGCACGTCGTTTGGTAGAAATCCACGTGCGCGTTCTGCCAAAAGCACCATTTGCATGCACATCTTGTGGTTTTGCAGAAAACTTCATCCGCGTCTACCAAAAGATGCATGTGCATGCTTAAAACGCGTTTTCGCACAAATGCGTGCGCGGGTGCTAAAAAGAGCAGCATCGGCATGCTTAGCACGTCGTTTGGTAGAAATCCACGTGCGCGTTCTGCCAAAAGCACCATTTGCATGCACATCTTGTGGTTTTGCAGAAAACTTCATCCGCGTCTACCAAAAGATGCATGTGCATGCTTAAAACGCGTTTTCGCACAAATCCGTGCGCGGGTGCTAAAAAGAGCAGCATCGGCATGCTTAGCACGTCGTTTGGTAGAAATCCACGTGCGCGTTCTGCAAAAAGCACCATTTGCATGCACATCTTGTGGTTTTGCAGAAAACTTTATCCGCGTCTACCAAAAGATGCATGTGCATGCTTAAAACGCGTTTTCGCACAAATGCGTGCGCGGGTGCTAAAAAGAGCAGCATCGGCATGCTTAGCACGTCGTTTGGTAGAAATCCACGTGCGCGTTCTGCAAAAAGCACCTTTTGCATGCACATCTTGTGGTTTTGCAGAAAACTTCATCCGCGTCTACCAAAAGATGCATGTGCATGCTTAAAACGCGTTTTCGCACAAATGCGTGCGCGGGTGCTAAAAAGAGCAGCATCGGCATGCTTAGCACGTCGTTTGGTAGAAATCCACGTGCGCGTTCTGCCAAAAGCACCATTTGCATGCACATCTTGTGGTTTTGCAGAAAACTTCATCCGCGTCTACCAAAAGATGCATGTGCATGCTTAAAACGCGTTTTCGCACAAATGCGTGCGCGGGTGCTAAAAAGAACCGCATTGGCATGCTTAGCACGTCGTTTGGTAGAAATCCACGTGCGCGTTCTGCAAAAAGCACCATTTGCATGCACATCTTGTGGTTTTGCAGAAAACTTCATCCGCGTCTACCAAAAGATGCATGTGCATGCTTAAAACGCGTTTTCGCACAAATGCGTGCGCGAGTGCTAAAAAGAGCAGCATCGGCATGCTTAGCACGTCGTTTGGTAGAAATCCACGTGCGCGTTCTGCCAAAAGCACCATTTGCATGCACATCTTGTGGTTTTGCAGAAAACTTCATCCGCGTCTACCAAAAGATGCATGTGCATGCTTAAAACGCGTTTTCGCACAAATGCGTGCGCGGGTGCTAAAAAGAGCAGCATCGGCATGCTTAGCACGTCGTTTGGTAGAAATCCACGTGCGCGTTCTGCAAAAAGCACCATTTGCATGCACATCTTGTGGTTTTGCAGAAAACTTCATCCGCGTCTACCAAAAGATGCATGTGCATGCTTAAAACGCGTTTTCGCACAAATGCGTGCGCGGGTGCTAAAAAGAGCAGCATCGGCATGCTTAGCACGTCGTTTGGTAGAAATCCACGTGCGCGTTCTGCCAAAAGCACCATTTGCATGCACATCTTGTGGTTTTGCAGAAAACTTCATCCGCGTCTACCAAAAGATGCATGTGCATGTTTAAAACGCGTTTTCGCACAAATCCGTGCGCGGGTGCTAAAAAGAGCAGCATCGGCATGCTTAGCACGTCGTTTGGTAGAAATCCACGTGCGCGTTCTGCAAAAAGCACCATTTGCATGCACATCTTGTGGTTTTGCAGAAAACTTCATCCGCGTCTACCAAAAGATGCATGTGCATGCTTAAAACGCGTTTTCGCACAAATGCGTGCGCGGGTGCTAAAAAGAGCAGCATCGGCATGCTTAGCACGTCGTTTGGTAGAAATCCACGTGCGCGTTCTGCCAAAAGCACCATTTGCATGCACATCTTGTGGTTTTGCAGAAAACTTCATCCGCGTCTACCAAAAGATGCATGTGCATGCTTAAAACGCGTTTTCGCACAAATCCGTGCGCGGGTGCTAAAAAGAGCAGCATCGGCATGCTTAGCACGTCGTTTGGTAGAAATCCACGTGCGCGTTCTGCAAAAAGCACCATTTGCATGCACATCTTGTGGTTTTGCAGAAAACTTCATCCGCGTCTACCAAAAGATGCATGTGCATGCTTAAAACGCGTTTTCGCACAAATGCGTGCGCGGGTGCTAAAAAGAGCAGCATCGGCATGCTTAGCACGTCGTTTGGTAGAAATCCACGTGCGCGTTCTGCCAAAAGCACCATTTGCATGCACATCTTGTGGTTTTGCAGAAAACTTCATCCGCGTCTACCAAAAGATGCATGTGCATGCTTAAAACGCGTTTTCGCACAAATGCGTGCGCGGGTGCTAAAAAGAGCAGCATCGGCATGCTTAGCACGTCGTTTGGTAGAAATCCACGTGCGCGTTCTGCAAAAAGCACCATTTGCATGCACATCTTGTGGTTTTGCAGAAAACTTCATCCGCGTCTACCAAAAGATGCATGTGCATGCTTAAAACGCGTTTTCGTACAAATGCGTGCGCGGGTGCTAAAAAGAGCAGCATCGGCATGCTTAGCACGTCGTTTGGTAGAAATCCACGTGCGCGTTCTGCCAAAAGCACCATTTGCATGCACATCTTGTGGTTTTGCAGAAAACTTCATCCGCGTCTACCAAAAGATGCATGTGCATGCTTAAAACGCGTTTTCGCACAAATCCGTGCGCGGGTGCTAAAAAGAGCAGCATCGGCATGCTTAGCACGTCGTTTGGTAGAAATCCACGTGCGCGTTCTGCAAAAAGCACCATTTGCATGCACATCTTGTGGTTTTGCAGAAAACTTCATCCGCGTCTACCAAAAGATGCATGTGCATGCTTAAAACGCGTTTTCGCACAAATGCGTGCGCGGGTGCTAAAAAGAGCAGCATCGGCATGCTTAGCACGTCGTTTGGTAGAAATCCACGTGCGCGTTCTGCCAAAAGCACCATTTGCATGCACATCTTGTGGTTTTGCAGAAAACTTCATCCGCGTCTACCAAAAGATGCATGTGCATGCTTAAAACGCGTTTTCGCACAAATGCGTGCGCGGGTGCTAAAAAGAGCAGCATCGGCATGCTTAGCACGTCGTTTGGTAGAAATCCACGTGCGCGTTTTGCCAAAAGCACCATTTGCATGCACATCTTGTGGTTTTGCAGAAAACTTCATCCGCGTCTACCAAAAGATGCATGTGCATGCTTAAAAGGCGTTTTCGCACAAATCCGTGCGCGGGTGCTAAAAAGAGCAGCATCGGCATGCTTAGCACGTCGTTTGGTAGAAATCCACGTGCGCGTTCTGCAAAAAGCACCATTTGCATGCACATCTTGTGGTTTTGCAGAAAACTTCATCCGCGTCTACCAAAAGATGCATGTGCATGCTTAAAACGCGTTTTCGCACAAATGCGTGCGCGGGTGCTAAAAAGAGCAGCATCGGCATGCTTAGCACGTCGTTTGGTAGAAATCCACGTGCGCGTTCTGCCAAAAGCACCATTTGCATGCACATCTTGTGGTTTTGCAGAAAACTTCATCCGCGTCTACCAAAAGATGCATGTGCATGCTTAAAACGCGTTTTCGCACAAATCCGTGCGCGGGTGCTAAAAAGAGCAGCATCGGCATGCTTAGCACGTCGTTTGGTAGAAATCCACGTGCGCGTTCTGCAAAAAGCACCATTTGCATGCACATCTTGTGGTTTTGCAGAAAACTTCATCCGCGTCAACCAAAAGATGCATGTGCATGCTTAAAACGCGTTTTCGCACAAATGCGTGCGCGGGTGCTAAAAAGAGCAGCATCGGCATGCTTAGCACGTCGTTTGGTAGAAATCCACGTGCGCGTTCTGCCAAAAGCACCATTTGCATGCACATCTTGTGGTTTTGCAGAAAACTTCATCCGCGTCTACCAAAAGATGCATGTGCATGCTTAAAACGCGTTTTCGCACAAATGCGTGCGCGGGTGCTAAAAAGAGCAGCATCGGCATGCTTAGCACGTCGTTTGGTAGAAATCCACGTGCGCGTTCTGCCAAAAGCACCATTTGCATGCACATCTTGTGGTTTTGCAGAAAACTTCATCCGCGTCTACCAAAAGATGCATGTGCATGCTTAAAACGCGTTTTCGCACAAATCCGTGCGCGGGTGCTAAAAAGAGCAGCATCGGCATGCTTAGCACGTCGTTTGGTAGAAATCCACGTGCGCGTTCTGCAAAAAGCACCATTTGCATGCACATCTTGTGGTTTTGCAGAAAACTTCATCCGCGTCTACCAAAAGATGCATGTGCATGCTTAAAACGCGTTTTCGCACAAATGCGTGCGCGGGTGCTAAAAAGAGCAGCATCGGCATGCTTAGCACGTCGTTTGGTAGAAATCCACGTGCGCCTTCTGCCAAAAGCACCATTTGCATGCACATCTTGTGGTTTTGCAGAAAACTTCATCCGCGTCTACCAAAAGATGCATGTGCATGCTTAAAACGCGTTTTCGCACAAATCCGTGCGCGGGTGCTAAAAAGAGCAGCATCGGCAAGCTTAGCACGTCGTTTGGTAGAAATCCACGTGCGCGTTCTGCAAAAAGCACCATTTGCATGCACATCTTGTGGTTTTGCAGAAAACTTCATCCGCGTCTACCAAAAGATGCATGTGCATGCTTAAAACGCGTTTTCGCACAAATGCGTGCGCGGGTGCTAAAAAGAGCAGCATCGGCATGCTTAGCACGTCGTTTGGTAGAAATCCACGTGCGCGTTCTGCCAAAAGCACCATTTGCATGCACATCTTGTGGTTTTGCAGAAAACTTCATCCGCGTCTACCAAAAGATGCATGTGCATGCTTAAAACGCGTTTTCGCACAAATGCGTGCGCGGGTGCTAAAAAGAGCAGCATCGGCATGCTTAGCACGTCGTTTGGTAGAAATCCACGTGCGCGTTCTGCCAAAAGCACCATTTGCATGCACATCTTGTGGTTTTGCAGAAAACTTCATCCGCGTCTACCAAAAGATGCATGTGCATGCTTAAAACGCGTTTTCGCACAAATCCGTGCGCGGGTGCTAAAAAGAGCAGCATCGGCATGCTTAGCACGTCGTTTGGTAGAAATCCACGTGCGCGTTCTGCAAAAAGCACCATTTGCATGCACATCTTGTGGTTTTGCAGAAAACTTCATCCGCGTCTACCAAAAGATGCATGTGCATGCTTAAAACGCGTTTTCGCACAAATGCGTGCGCGGGTGCTAAAAAGAGCAGCATCGGCATGCTTAGCACGTCGTTTGGTAGAAATCCACGTGCGCGTTCTGCCAAAAGCACCATTTGCATGCACATCTTGTGGTTTTGCAGAAAACTTCATCCGCGTCTACCAAAAGATGCATGTGCATGCTTAAAACGCGTTTTCGCACAAATCCGTGCGCGGGTGCTAAAAAGAGCAGCATCGGCAAGCTTAGCACGTCGTTTGGTAGAAATCCACGTGCGCGTTCTGCAAAAAGCACCATTTGCATGCACATCTTGTGGTTTTGCAGAAAACTTCATCCGCGTCTACCAAAAGATGCATGTGCATGCTTAAAACGCGTTTTCGCACAAATGCGTGCGCGGGTGCTAAAAAGAGCAGCATCGGCATGCTTAGCACGTCGTTTGGTAGAAATCCACGTGCGCGTTCTGCCAAAAGCACCATTTGCATGCACATCTTGTGGTTTTGCAGAAAACTTCATCCGCGTCTACCAAAAGATGCATGTGCATGCTTAAAACGCGTTTTCGCACAAATGCGTGCGCGGGTGCTAAAAAGAGCAGCATCGGCATGCTTAGCAGGTCGTTTGGTAGAAATCCACGTGCGCGTTCTGCAAAAAGCACCATTTGCATGCACATCTTGTGGTTTTGCAGAAAACTTCATCCGCGTCTACGAAAAGATGCATGTGCATGCTTAAAACGCGTTTTCGCACAAATGCGTGCGCGGGTGCTAAAAAGAGCAGCGTCGGCATGCTTAGCACGTCGTTTGGTAGAAATCCACGTGCGCGTTTTGCCAAAAGCACCATTTGCATGCACATCTTGTGGTTTTGCAGAAAACTTCATCCGCGTCTACCAAAAGATGCATGTGCATGCTTAAAAGGCGTTTTCGCACAAATCCGTGCGCGGGTGCTAAAAAGAGCAGCATCGGCATGCTTAGCACGTCGTTTGGTAGAAATCCACGTGCGCGTTCTGCAAAAAGCACCATTTGCATGCACATCTTGTGGTTTTGCAGAAAACTTCATCCGCGTCTACCAAAAGATGCATGTGCATGCTTAAAACGCGTTTTCGCACAAATGCGTGCGCGGGTGCTAAAAAGAGCAGCATCGGCATGCTTAGCACGTCGTTTGGTAGAAATCCACGTGCGCGTTCTGCCAAAAGCACCATTTGCATGCACATCTTGTGGTTTTGCAGAAAACTTCATCCGCGTCTACCAAAAGATGCATGTGCATGCTTAAAACGCGTTTTCGCACAAATCCGTGCGCGGGTGCTAAAAAGAGCAGCATCGGCATGCTTAGCACGTCGTTTGGTAGAAATCCACGTGCGCGTTCTGCAAAAAGCACCATTTGCATGCACATCTTGTGGTTTTGCAGAAAACTTCATCCGCGTCTACCAAAAGATGCATGTGCATGCTTAAAACGCGTTTTCACACAAATGCGTGCGCGGGTGCTAAAAAGAGCAGCATCGGCATGCTTAGCACGTCGTTTGGTAGAAATCCACGTGCGCGTTCTGCCAAAAGCACCATTTGCATGCACATCTTGTGGTTTTGCAGAAAACTTCATCCGCGTCTACCAAAAGATGCATGTGCATGCTTAAAACGCGTTTTCGCACAAATGCGTGCGCGGGTGCTAAAAAGAGCAGCATCGGCATGCTTAGCACGTCGTTTGGTAGAAATCCACGTGCGCGTTCTGCCAAAAGCACCATTTGCATGCACATCTTGTGGTTTTGCAGAAAACTTCATCCGCGTCTACCAAAAGATGCATGTGCATGCTTAAAACGCGTTTTCGCACAAATCCGTGCGCGGGTGCTAAAAAGAGCAGCATCGGCATGCTTAGCACGTCGTTTGGTAGAAATCCACGTGCGCGTTCTGCAAAAAGCACCATTTGCATGCACATCTTGTGGTTTTGCAGAAAACTTCATCCGCGTCTACCAAAAGATGCATGTGCATGCTTAAAACGCGTTTTCGCACAAATGCGTGCGCGGGTGCTAAAAAGAGCAGCATCGGCATGCTTAGCACGTCGTTTGGTAGAAATCCACGTGCGCGTTCTGCCAAAAGCACCATTTGCATGCACATCTTGTGGTTTTGCAGAAAACTTCATCCGCGTCTACCAAAAGATGCATGTGCATGCTTAAAACGCGTTTTCGCACAAATCCGTGCGCGGGTGCTAAAAAGAGCAGCATCGGCAAGCTTAGCACGTCGTTTGGTAGAAATCCACGTGCGCGTTCTGCAAAAAGCACCATTTGCATGCACATCTTGTGGTTTTGCAGAAAACTTCATCCGCGTCTACCAAAAGATGCATGTGCATGCTTAAAACGCGTTTTCGCACAAATGCGTGCGCGGGTGCTAAAAAGAGCAGCATCGGCATGCTTAGCACGTCGTTTGGTAGAAATCCACGTGCGCGTTCTGCCAAAAGCACCATTTGCATGCACATCTTGTGGTTTTGCAGAAAACTTCATCCGCGTCTACCAAAAGATGCATGTGCATGCTTAAAACGCGTTTTCGCACAAATGCGTGCGCGGGTGCTAAAAAGAGCAGCATCGGCATGCTTAGCACGTCGTTTGGTAGAAATCCACGTGCGCGTTCTGCAAAAAGCACCATTTGCATGCACATCTTGTGGTTTTGCAGAAAACTTCATCCGCGTCTACCAAAAGATGCATGTGCATGCTTAAAACGCGTTTTCGCACAAATGCGTGCGCGGGTGCTAAAAAGAGCAGCATCGGCATGCTTAGCACGTCGTTTGGTAGAAATCCACGTGCGCGTTTTGCCAAAAGCACCATTTGCATGCACATCTTGTGGTTTTGCAGAAAACTTCATCCGCGTCTACCAAAAGATGCATGTGCATGCTTAAAAGGCGTTTTCGCACAAATCCGTGCGCGGGTGCTAAAAAGAGCAGCATCGGCATGCTTAGCACGTCGTTTGGTAGAAATCCACGTGCGCGTTCTGCAAAAAGCACCATTTGCATGCACATCTTGTGGTTTTGCAGAAAACTTCATCCGCGTCTACCAAAAGATGCATGTGCATGCTTAAAACGCGTTTTCGCACAAATGCGTGCGCGGGTGCTAAAAAGAGCAGCATCGGCATGCTTAGCACGTCGTTTGGTAGAAATCCACGTGCGCGTTCTGCCAAAAGCACCATTTGCATGCACATCTTGTGGTTTTGCAGAAAACTTCATCCGCGTCTACCAAAAGATGCATGTGCATGCTTAAAACGCGTTTTCGCACAAATCCGTGCGCGGGTGCTAAAAAGAGCAGCATCGGCATGCTTAGCACGTCGTTTGGTAGAAATCCACGTGCGCGTTCTGCAAAAAGCACCATTTGCATGCACATCTTGTGGTTTTGCAGAAAACTTCATCCGCGTCTACCAAAAGATGCATGTGCATGCTTAAAACGCGTTTTCGCACAAATGCGTGCGCGGGTGCTAAAAAGAGCAGCATCGGCATGCTTAGCACGTCGTTTGGTAGAAATCCACGTGCGCGTTCTGCCAAAAGCACCATTTGCATGCACATCTTGTGGTTTTGCAGAAAACTTCATCCGCGTCTACCAAAAGATGCATGTGCATGCTTAAAACGCGTTTTCGCACAAATGCGTGCGCGGGTGCTAAAAAGAGCAGCATCGGCATGCTTAGCACGTCGTTTGGTAGAAATCCACGTGCGCGTTCTGCCAAAAGCACCATTTGCATGCACATCTTGTGGTTTTGCAGAAAACTTCATCCGCGTCTACCAAAAGATGCATGTGCATGCTTAAAACGCGTTTTCGCACAAATCCGTGCGCGGGTGCTAAAAAGAGCAGCATCGGCATGCTTAGCACGTCGTTTGGTAGAAATCCACGTGCGCGTTCTGCAAAAAGCACCATTTGCATGCACATCTTGTGGTTTTGCAGAAAACTTCATCCGCGTCTACCAAAAGATGCATGTGCATGCTTAAAACGCGTTTTCGCACAAATGCGTGCGCGGGTGCTAAAAAGAGCAGCATCGGCATGCTTAGCACGTCGTTTGGTAGAAATCCACGTGCGCGTTCTGCCAAAAGCACCATTTGCATGCACATCTTGTGGTTTTGCAGAAAACTTCATCCGCGTCTACCAAAAGATGCATGTGCATGCTTAAAACGCGTTTTCGCACAAATCCGTGCGCGGGTGCTAAAAAGAGCAGCATCGGCAAGCTTAGCACGTCGTTTGGTAGAAATCCACGTGCGCGTTCTGCAAAAAGCACCATTTGCATGCACATCTTGTGGTTTTGCAGAAAACTTCATCCGCGTCTACCAAAAGATGCATGTGCATGCTTAAAACGCGTTTTCGCACAAATGCGTGCGCGGGTGCTAAAAAGAGCAGCATCGGCATGCTTAGCACGTCGTTTGGTAGAAATCCACGTGCGCGTTCTGCCAAAAGCACCATTTGCATGCACATCTTGTGGTTTTGCAGAAAACTTCATCCGCGTCTACCAAAAGATGCATGTGCATGCTTAAAACGCGTTTTCGCACAAATGCGTGCGCGGGTGCTAAAAAGAGCAGCATCGGCATGCTTAGCACGTCGTTTGGTAGAAATCCACGTGCGCGTTCTGCAAAAAGCACCATTTGCATGCACATCTTGTGGTTTTGCAGAAAACTTCATCCGCGTCTACCAAAAGATGCATGTGCATGCTTAAAACGCGTTTTCGCACAAATGCGTGCGCGGGTGCTAAAAAGAGCAGCATCGGCATGCTTAGCACGTCGTTTGGTAGAAATCCACGTGCGCGTTCTGCCAAAAGCACCATTTGCATGCACATCTTGTGGTTTTGCAGAAAACTTCATCCGCGTCTACCAAAAGATGCATGTGCATGCTTAAAACGCGTTTTCGCACAAATCCGTGCGCGGGTGCTAAAAAGAGCAGCATCGGCATGCTTAACACGTCGTTTGGTAGAAATCCACGTGCGCGTTCTGCAAAAAGCACCATTTGCATGCACATCTTGTGGTTTTGCAGAAAACTTTATCCGCGTCTACCAAAAGATGCATGTGCATGCTTAAAACGCGTTTTCGCACAAATGCGTGCGCGGGTGCTAAAAAGAGCAGCATCGGCATGCTTAGCACGTCGTTTGGTAGAAATCCACGTGCGCGTTCTGCAAAAAGCACCATTTGCATGCACATCTTGTGGTTTTGCAGAAAACTTCATCCGCGTCTACCAAAAGATGCATGTGCATGCTTAAAACGCGTTTTCGCACAAATGCGTGCGCGGGTGCTAAAAAGAGCAGCATCGGCATGCTTAGCACGTCGTTTGGTAGAAATCCACGTGCGCGTTCTGCCAAAAGCACCATTTGCATGCACATCTTGTGGTTTTGCAGAAAACTTCATCCGCGTCTACCAAAAGATGCATGTGCATGTTTAAAACGCGTTTTCGCACAAATCCGTGCGCGGGTGCTAAAAAGAGCAGCATCGGCATGCTTAGCACGTCGTTTGGTAGAAATCCACGTGCGCGTTCTGCAAAAAGCACCATTTGCATGCACATCTTGTGGTTTTGCAGAAAACTTCATCCGCGTCTACCAAAAGATGCATGTGCATGCTTAAAACGCGTTTTCGCACAAATGCGTGCGCGGGTGCTAAAAAGAGCAGCATCGGCATGCTTAGCACGTCGTTTGGTAGAAATCCACGTGCGCGTTCTGCCAAAAGCACCATTTGCATGCACATCTTGTGGTTTTGCAGAAAACTTCATCCGCGTCTACCAAAAGATGCATGTGCATGCTTAAAACGCGTTTTCGCACAAATCCGTGCGCGGGTGCTAAAAAGAGCAGCATCGGCATGCTTAGCACGTCGTTTGGTAGAAATCCACGTGCGCGTTCTGCAAAAAGCACCATTTGCATGCACATCTTGTGGTTTTGCAGAAAACTTCATCCGCGTCTACCAAAAGATGCATGTGCATGCTTAAAACGCGTTTTCGCACAAATGCGTGCGCGGGTGCTAAAAAGAGCAGCATCGGCATGCTTAGCACGTCGTTTGGTAGAAATCCACGTGCGCGTTCTGCCAAAAGCACCATTTGCATGCACATCTTGTGGTTTTGCAGAAAACTTCATCCGCGTCTACCAAAAGATGCATGTGCATGCTTAAAACGTGTTTTCGCACAAATCCGTGCGCGGGTGCTAAAAAGAGCAGCATCGGCATGCTTAGCACGTCGTTTGGTAGAAATCCACGTGCGCGTTCTGCAAAAAGCACCATTTGCATGCACATCTTGTGGTTTTGCAGAAAACTTCATCCGCGTCTACCAAAAGATGCATGTGCATGCTTAAAACGCGTTTTCGCACAAATGCGTGCGCGGGTGCTAAAACGAGCAGCATCGGCATGCTTAGCACGTCGTTTGGTAGAAATCCACGTGCGCGTTCTGCCAAAAGCACCATTTGCATGCACATCTTGTGGTTTTGCAGAAAACTTCATCCGCGTCTACCAAAAGATGCATGTGCATGCTTAAAACGCGTTTTCGCACAAATGCGTGCGCGGATGCTAAAAAGAGCAGCATCGGCATGCTTAGCACGTCGTTTGGTAGAAATCCACGTGCGCGTTCTGCAAAAAGCACCATTTGCATGCACATCTTGTGGTTTTGCAGAAAACTTCATCCGCGTCTACCAAAAGATGCATGTGCATGCTTAAAACGCGTTTTCGCACAAATGCGTGCGCGGGTGCTAAAAAGAGCAGCATCGGCATGCTTAGCATGTCGTTTGGTAGAAATCCACGTGCGCGTTCTGCAAAAAGCACCATTTGCATGCACATCTTGTGGTTTTGCAGAAAACTTCATCCGCGTCTACGAAAAGATGCATGTGCATGCTTAAAACGCGTTTTCGCACAAATGCGTGCGCGGGTGCTAAAAAGAGCAGCATCGGCATGCTTAGCACGTCGTTTGGTAGAAATCCACGTGCGCGTTCTGCCAAAAGCACCATTTGCATGCACATCTTGTAGTTTTGCAGAAAACTTCATCCGCGTCTACCAAAAGATGCATGTGCATGCTTAAAACGCGTTTTCGCACAAATCCGTGCGCGGGTGCTAAAAAGAGCAGCATCGGCAAGCTTAGCACGTCGTTTGGTAGAAATCCACGTGCGCGTTCTGCAAAAAGCACCATTTGCATGCACATCTTGTGGTTTTGCAGAAAACTTCATCCGCGTCTACCAAAAGATGCATGTGCATGCTTAAAACGCGTTTTCGCACAAATGCGTGCGCGGGGTGCTAAAAAGAGCAGCATCGGCATGCTTAGCACGTCGTTTGGTAGAAATCCACGTGCGCGTTCTGCAAAAAGCACCATTTGCATGCACATCTTGTGGTTTTGCAGAAAACTTCATCCGCGTCTACCAAAAGATGCATGTGCATGCTTAAAACGCGTTTTCGCACAAATCCGTGCGCGGGTGCTAAAAAGAGCAGCATCGGCATGCTTAGCACGTCGTTTGGTAGAAATCCATGTGCGCGTTCTGCCAAAAGCACCATTTGCATGCACATCCTGTGGTTTTGCAGAAAACTTCATCCGCGTCTACCAAAAGATGCATGTGCATGCTTAAAACGCGTTTTCGCACAAATCCGTGCGCGGGTGCTAAAAAGAGCAGCATCGGCAAGCTTAGCACGTCGTTTGGTAGAAATCCACGTGCGCGTTCTGCAAAAAGCACCATTTGCATGCACATCTTGTGGTTTTGCAGAAAACTTCATCCGCGTCTACCAAAAGATGCATGTGCATGCTTAAAACGCGTTTTCGCACAAATGCGTGCGCGGGTGCTAAAAAGAGCAGCATCGGCATGCTTAGCATGTCGTTTGGTAGAAATCCACGTGCGCGTTCTGCAAAAAGCACCATTTGCATGCACATCTTGTGGTTTTGCAGAAAACTTCATCCGCGTCTACCAAAAGATGCATGTGCATGCTTAAAACGCGTTTTCGCACAAATGCGTGCGCGGGTGCTAAAACGAGCAGCATCGGCATGCTTAGCACGTAGTTTGGTAGAAATCCGCGTGCGCGTTCTGCCAAAAGCACCATTTGCATGCACATCTTGTGGTTTTGCAGAAAACTTCATCCGCGTCTACCAAAAGATGCATGTGCATGCTTAAAACGCGTTTTCGCACAAATGCGTGCGCGGGTGCTAAAAAGAGCAGCATCGGCATGCTTAGCACGTCGTTTGGTAGAAATCCACGTGCGCGTTCTGCCAAAAGCACCATTTGCATGCACATCTTGTGGTTTTGCAGAAAACTTCATCCGCGTCTACCAAAAGATGCATGTGCATGCTTAAAACGCGTTTTCGCACAAATCCGTGCGCGGGTGCTAAAAAGAGCAGCATCGGCATGCTTAGCACGTCGTTTGGTAGAAATCCACGTGCGCGTTCTGCAAAAAGCACCATTTGCATGCACATCTTGTGGTTTTGCAGAAAACTTCATCCGCGTCTACCAAAAGATGCATGTGCATGCTTAAAACGCGTTTTCGCACAAATGCGTGCGCGGGTGCTAAAAAGAGCAGCATCGGCATGCTTAGCACGTCGTTTGGTAGAAATCCACGTGCGCGTTCTGCCAAAAGCACCATTTGCATGCACATCTTGTGGTTTTGCAGAAAACTTCATCCGCGTCTACCAAAAGATGCATGTGCATGCTTAAAACGTGTTTTCGCACAAATCCGTGCGCGGGTGCTAAAAAGAGCAGCATCGGCATGCTTAGCACGTCGTTTGGTAGAAATCCACGTGCGCGTTCTGCAAAAAGCACCATTTGCATGCACATCTTGTGGTTTTGCAGAAAACTTCATCCGCGTCTACCAAAAGATGCATGTGCATGCTTAAAACGCGTTTTCGCACAAATCCGTGCGCGGGTGCTAAAAAGAGCAGCATCGGCAAGCTTAGCACGTCGTTTGGTAGAAATCCACGTGCGCGTTCTGCAAAAAGCACCATTTGCATGCACATCTTGTGGTTTTGCAGAAAACTTCATCCGCGTCTACCAAAAGATGCATGTGCATGCTTAAAACGCGTTTTCGCACAAATGCGTGCGCGGGTGCTAAAAAGAGCAGCATCGGCATGCTTAGCACGTCGTTTGGTAGAAATCCACGTGCGCGTTCTGCAAAAAGCACCATTTGCATGCACATCTTGTGGTTTTGCAGAAAACTTCATCCGCGTCTACCAAAAGATGCATGTGCATGCTTAAAACGCGTTTTCGCACAAATCCGTGCGCGGGTGCTAAAAAGAGCAGCATCGGCATGCTTAGCACGTCGTTTGGTAGAAATCCATGTGCGCGTTCTGCCAAAAGCACCATTTGCATGCACATCCTGTGGTTTTGCAGAAAACTTCATCCGCGTCTACCAAAAGATGCATGTGCATGCTTAAAACGCGTTTTCGCACAAATCCGTGCGCGGGCGCTAAAAAGAGCAGCATCGGCAAGCTTAGCACGTCGTTTGGTAGAAATCCACGTGCGCGTTCTGCAAAAAGCACCATTTGCATGCACATCTTGTGGTTTTGCAGAAAACTTCATCCGCGTCTACCAAAAGATGCATGTGCATGCTTAAAACGCGTTTTCGCACAAATGCGTGCGCGGGTGCTAAAAAGAGCAGCATCGGCATGCTTAGCATGTCGTTTGGTAGAAATCCACGTGCGCGTTCTGCAAAAAGCACCATTTGCATGCACATCTTGTGGTTTTGCAGAAAACTTCATCCGCGTCTACCAAAAGATGCATGTGCATGCTTAAAACGCGTTTTCGCACAAATGCGTGCGCGGGTGCTAAAAAGAGCAGCATCGGCATGCTTAGCACGTCGTTTGGTAGAAATCCACGTGCGCGTTCTGCCAAAAGCACCATTTGCATGCACATATTGTAGTTTTGCAGAAAACTTCATCCGCGTCTACCAAAAGATGCATGTGCATGCTTAAAACGCGTTTTCGCACAAATCCGTGCGCGGGTGCTAAAAAGAGCAGCATCGGCAAGCTTAGCACGTCGTTTGGTAGAAATCCACGTGCGCGTTCTGCAAAAAGCACCATTTGCATGCACATCTTGTGGTTTTGCAGAAAACTTCATCCGCGTCTACCAAAAGATGCATGTGCATGCTTAAAACGCGTTTTCGCACAAATGCGTGCGCGGGTGCTAAAAAGAGCAGCATCGGCATGCTTAGCACGTCGTTTGGTAGAAATCCACGTGCGCGTTCTGCCAAAAGCACCATTTGCATGCACATCTTGTAGTTTTGCAGAAAACTTCATCCGCGTCTACCAAAAGATGCATGTGCATGCCTTAAACGCGTTTTCGCACAAATCCGTGCGCGGGTGCTAAAAAGAGCAGCATCGGCAAGCTTAGCACGTCGTTTGGTAGAAATCCACGTGCGCGTTCTGCAAAAAGCACCATTTGCATGCACATCTTGTGGTTTTGCAGAAAACTTCATCCGCGTCTACCAAAAGATGCATGTGCATGCTTAAAACGCGTTTTCGCACAAATGCGTGCGCGGGTGCTAAAAAGAGCAGCATCGGCATGCTTAGCACGTCGTTTGGTAGAAATCCACGTGCGCGTCCTGCAAAAAGCACCATTTGCATGCACATCTTGTGGTTTTGCAGAAAACTTCATCCGCGTCTACCAAAAGATGCATGTGCATGCTTAAAACGCGTTTTCGCACAAATGCGTGCGCGGGTGCTAAAAAGAGCAGCATCGGCATGCTTAGCACGTCGTTTGGTAGAAATCCACGTGCGCGTTCTGCAAAAAGCACCATTTGCATGCACATCTTGTGGTTTTGCAGAAAACTTCATCCGCGTCTACCAAAAGATGCATGTGCATGCTTAAAACGCGTTTTCGCACAAATGCGTGCGCGGGTGCTAAAAAGAGCAGCATCGGCATGCTTACCACGTCGTTTGGTAGAAATCCACGTGCGCGTTCTGCCAAAAGCACCATTTGCATGCACATCTTGTGGTTTTGCAGAAAACTTCATCCGCGTCTAACAAAATATGCATGTGCATGTTTAAAACGCGTTTTCGCACAAATCCGTGCGCGGGTGCTAAAAAGAGCAGCATCGGCATGCTTAGCACGTCGTTTGGTAGAAATCCACGTGCGCGTTCTGCCAAAAGCACCATTTGCATGCACATCTTGTGGTATTGCAGAAAACTTCATCCGCGTCTACCAAAAGATGCATGTGCATGCTTAAAACGCGTTTTCGCACAAATGCGTGCGCGGGTGCTAAAAAGAGCAGCATCGGCATGCTTAGCACGTCGTTTGGTAGAAATCCACGTGCGCGTTCTGCAAAAAGCACCATTTGCATGCACATCTTGTGGTTTTGCAGAAAACTTCATCCGCGTCTACCAAAAGATGCATGTGCATGCTTAAAACGCGTTTTCGCACAAATGCGTGCGCGGGTGCTAAAAAGAGCAGCATCGGCATGCTTAGCACGTCGTTTGGTAGAAATCCACGTGCGCGTTCTGCCAAAAGCACCATTTGCATGCACATCTTGTGGTTTTAAAGAAAACTTCATCCGCGTCTACCAAAAGATGCATGTGCATGCTTAAAACGCGTTTTCGCACAAATCCGTGCGCGGGTGCTAAAAAGAGCAGCATCGGCATGCTTAGCACGTCGTTTGGTAGAAATCCACGTGCGCGTTCTGCAAAAAGCACCATTTGCATGCACATCTTGTGGTTTTGCAGAAAACTTCATCCGCGTCTACCAAAAGATGCATGTGCATGCTTAAAACGCGTTTTCGCACAAATGCGTGCGCGGGTGCTAAAAAGAGCAGCATCGGCATGCTTAGCACGTCGTTTGGTAGAAATCCACGTGCGCGTTCTGCCAAAAGCACCATTTGCATGCACATCTTGTGGTTTTGCAGAAAACTTCATCCGCGTCTACCAAAAGATGCATGTGCATGCTTAAAACGCGTTTTCGCACAAATCCGTGCGCGGGTGCTAAAAAGAGCAGCATCGGCAAGCTTAGCACGTCGTTTGGTAGAAATCCACGTGCGCGTTCTGCAAAAAGCACCATTTGCATGCACATCTTGTGGTTTTGCAGAAAACTTCATCCGCGTCTACCAAAAGATGCATGTGCATGCTTAAAACGCGTTTTCGCACAAATGCGTGCGCGGGTGCTAAAAAGAGCAGCATCGGCATGCTTAGCACGTCGTTTGGTAGAAATCCACGTGCGCGTTCTGCAAAAAGCACCATTTGCATGCACATCTTGTGGTTTTGCAGAAAACTTCATCCGCGTCTACCAAAAGATGCATGTGCATGCTTAAAACGCGTTTTCGCACAAATGCGTGCGCGGGTGCTAAAGAGAGCCGCATCGGCATGCTTAGCACGTCGTTTGGTAGAAATCCACGTGCGCGTTCTGCAAAAAGCACCATTTGCATGCACATCTTGTGGTTTTGCAGAAAACTTCATCCGCGTCTACCAAAAGATGCATGTGCATGCTTAAAACGCGTTTTCGCACAAATGCGTGCGCGGGTGCTAAAAATAGCAGCATCGGCATGCTTAGCACGTCGTTTGGTAGAAATCCACGTGCGCGTTCTGCAAAAAGCACCATTTGCATGCACATCTTGTGGTTTTGCAGAAAACTTCATCCGCGTCTACCAAAAGATGCATGTGCATGCTTAAAACGCGTTTTCGCACAAATGCTTGCGCGGGTGCTAAAAAGAGCAGCATCGGCATGCTTAGCACGTCGTTTGGTAGAAATCCACGTGCGCGTTCTGCAAAAAGCACCATTTGCATGCACATCTTGTGGTTTTGCAGAAAACTTCATCCGCGTCTACCAAAAGATGCATGTGCATGCTTAAAACGCGTTTTCGCACAAATGCGTGCGCGGGTGCTAAAAATAGCAGCATCGGCATGCTTAGCACGTCGTTTGGTAGAAATCCACGTGCGCGTTCTGCAAAAAGCACCATTTGCATGCACATCTTGTGGTTTTGCAGAAAACTTCATCCGCGTCTACCAAAAGATGCATGTGCATGCTTAAAACGCGTTTTCGCACAAATGCGTGCGCGGGTGCTAAAAAGAGCAGCATCGGCAAGCTTAGCACGTCGTTTGGTAGAAATCCACGTGCGCGTTCTGCAAAAAGCACCATTTGCATGCACATCTTGTGGTTTTGCAGAAAACTTCATCCGCGTCTACCAAAAGATGCATGTGCATGCTTAAAACGCGTTTTCGCACAAATGCGTGCGCGGGTGCTAAAAAGAGCAGCATCGGCATGCTTAGCATGTCGTTTGGTAGAAATCCACGTGCGCGTTCTGCAAAAAGCACCATTTGCATGCACATCTTGTGGTTTTGCAGAAAACTTCATCCGCGTCTACCAAAAGATGCATGTGCACGCTTAAAACGCGTTTTCGCACAAATGCGTGCGCGGGTGCTAAAAAGAGCAGCATCGGCATGCTTAGCACGTCGTTTGGTAGAAATCCACGTGCGCGTTCTGCCAAAAGCACCATTTGCATGCACATCTTGTAGTTTTGCAGAAAACTTCATCCGCGTCTACCAAAAGATGCATGTGCATGCTTAAAACGCGTTTTCGCACAAATCCGTGCGCGGGTGCTAAAAAGAGCAGCATCGGCAAGCTTAGCACGTCGTTTGGTAGAAATCCACGTGCGCGTTCTGCAAAAAGCACCATTTGCATGCACATCTTGTGGTTTTGCAGAAAACTTCATCCGCGTCTACCAAAAGATGCATGTGCATGCTTAAAACGCGTTTTCGCACAAATGCGTGCGCGGGTGCTAAAAAGAGCAGCATCGGCATGCTTAGCACGTCGTTTGGTAGAAATCCACGTGCGCGTTCTGCAAAAAGCACCATTTGCATGCACATCTTGTGGTTTTGCAGAAAACTTCATCCGCGTCTACCAAAAGATGCATGTGCATGCTTAAAACGCGTTTTCGCACAAATGCGTGCGCGGGTGCTAAAAAGAGCAGCATCGGCATGCTTAGCACGTCGTTTGGTAGAAATCCACGTGCGCGTTCTGCAAAAAGCACCATTTGCATGCACATCTTGTGGTTTTGCAGAAAACTTCATCCGCGTCTACCAAAAGATGCATGTGCATGCTTAAAACGCGTTTTCGCACAAATGCGTGCGCGGGTGCTAAAAAGAGCAGCATCGGCATGCTTAGCACGTCGTTTGGTAGAAATCCACGTGCGCGTTCTGCAAAAAGCACCATTTGCATGCACATCTTGTGGTTTTGCAGAAAACTTCATCCGCGTCTGCCAAAAGATGCATGTGCATGCTTAAAACGCGTTTTCGCACAAATGCGTGCGCGGGTGCTAAAAAGAGCAGCATCGGCATGCTTAGCACGTCGTTTGGTAGAAATCCACGTGCGCGTTCTGCCAAAAGCACCATTTGCATGCACATCTTGTGGTTTTGCAGAAAACTTCATCCGCGTCTACCAAAAGATGCATGTGCAAGGTTAAAACGCGTTTTCGCACAAATGCGTGCGCGGGTGCTAAAAAGAGCAGCATCGGCATGCTTAGCACGTCGTTTGGTAGAAATCCACGTGCGCGTTCTGCAAAAAGCACCATTTGCATGCACATCTTGTGGTTTTGCAGAAAACTTCATCCGCGTCTACCAAAAGATGCATGTGCATGCTTAAAACGCGTTTTCGCACAAATGCGTGCGCGGGTGCTAAAAAGAGCAGCATCGGCATGCTTAGCACGTCGTTTGGTAGAAATCCACGTGCGCGTTCTGCCAAAAGCACCATTTGCATGCACATCTTGTGGTTTTGCAGAAAACTTCATCCGCGTCTACCAAAAGATGCATGTGCATGTTTAAAACGCGTTTTCGCACAAATCCGTGCGCGGGTGCTAAAAAGAGCAGCATCGGCATGCTTAGCACGTCGTTTGGTAGAAATCCACGTGCGCGTTCTGCCAAAAGCACCATTTGCATGCACATCTTGTGGTTTTGCAGAAAACTTCATCCGCGTCTACCAAAAGATGCATGTGCATGCTTAAAACGCGTTTTCGCACAAATCCGTGCGCGGGTGCTAAAAAGAGCAGCATCGGCATGCTTAGCACGTCGTTTGGTAGAAATCCACGTGCGCGTTCTGCAAAAAGCACCATTTGCATGCACATCTTGTGGTTTTGCAGAAAACTTCATCCGCGTCTACCAAAAGATGCATGTGCATGCTTAAAACGCGTTTTCGCACAAATGCGTGCGCGGGTGCTAGAAAGAGCAGCATCGGCATGCTTAGCACGTCGTTTGGTAGAAATCCACGTGCGCGTTCTGCCAAAAGCACCATTTGCATGCACATCTTGTGGTTTTGCAGAAAACTTCATCCGCGTCTACCAAAAGATGCATGTGCATTCTTAAAACGCGTTTTCGCACAAATCCGTGCGCGGGTGCTAAAAAGAGCAGCATCGGCAAGCTTAGCACGTCGTTTGGTAGAAATCCACGTGCGCGTTCTGCAAAAAGCACCATTTGCATGCACATCTTGTGGTTTTGCAGAAAACTTCATCCGCGTCTACCAAAAGATGCATGTGCATGCTTAAAACGCGTTTTCGCACAAATGCGTGCGCGGGTGCTAAAAAGAGCAGCATCGGCATGCTTAGCATGTCGTTTGGTAGAAATCCACGTGCGCGTTCTGCAAAAAGCACCATTTGCATGCACATCTTGTGGTTTTGCAGAAAACTTCATCCGCGTCTACCAAAAGATGCATGTGCATGCTTAAAACGCGTTTTCGCACAAATGCGTGCGCGGGTGCTAAAAAGAGCAGCATCGGCATGCTTAGCACGTCGTTTGGTAGAAATCTACGTGCGCGTTCTGCCAAAAGCACCATTTGCATGCACATCTTGTAGTTTTGCAGAAAACTTCATCCGCGTCTACCAAAAGATGCATGTGCATGCTTAAAACGCGTTTTCGCACAAATCCGTGCGCGGGTGCTAAAAAGAGCAGCATCGGCAAGCTTAGCACGTCGTTTGGTAGAAATCCACGTGCGCGTTCTGCAAAAAGCACCATTTGCATGCACATCTTGTGGTTTTGCAGAAAACTTCATCCGCGTCTACCAAAAGATGCATGTGCATGCTTAAAACGCGTTTTCGCACAAATGCGTGCGCGGGTGCTAAAAAGAGCAGCATCGGCATGCTTAGCACGTCGTTTGGTAGAAATCCACGTGCGCGTTCTGCAAAAAGCACCATTTGCATGCACATCTTGTGGTTTTGCAGAAAACTTCATCCGCGTCTACCAAAAGATGCATGTGCATGCTTAAAACGCGTTTTCGCACAAATGCGTGCGCGGGTGCTAAAAAGAGCAGCATCGGCATGCTTAGCACGTCGTTTGGTAGAAATCCACGTGCGCGTTCTGCCAAAAGCACCATTTGCATGCACATCTTGTAGTTTTGCAGAAAACTTCATCCGCGTCTACCAAAAGATGCATGTGCATGCTTAAAACGCGTTTTCGCACAAATCCGTGCGCGGGTGCTAAAAAGAGCAGCATCGGCAAGCTTAGCACGTCGTTTGGTAGAAATCCACGTGCGCGTTCTGCAAAAAGCACCATTTGCATGCACATCTTGTGGTTTTGCAGAAAACTTCATCCGCGTCTACCAAAAGATGCATGTGCATGCTTAAAACGCGTTTTCGCACAAATGCGTGCGCGGGTGCTAAAAAGAGCAGCATCGGCATGCTTAGCACGTCGTTTGGTAGAAATCCACGTGCGCGTTCTGCAAAAAGCACCATTTGCATGCACATCTTGTGGTTTTGCAGAAAACTTCATCCGCGTCTACCAAAAGATGCATGTGCATGCTTAAAACGCGTTTTCGCACAAATGCGTGCGCGGGTGCTAAAAAGAGCAGCATCGGCATGCTTAGCACGTCGTTTGGTAGAAATCCACGTGCGCGTTCTGCAAAAAGCACCATTTGCATGCACATCTTGTGGTTTTGCAGAAAACTTCATCCGCGTCTACCAAAAGATGCATGTGCATGCTTAAAACGCGTTTTCGCACAAATGCGTGCGCGGGTGCTAAAAAGAGCAGCATCGGCATGCTTAGCACGTCGTTTGGTAGAAATCCACATGCGCGTTCTGCCAAAAGCACCATTTGCATGCACATCTTGTGGTTTTGCAGAAAACTTCATCCGCGTCTACCAAAATATGCATGTGCATGTTTAAAACGCGTTTTCGCACAAATCCGTGCGCGGGTGCTAAAAAGAGCAGCATCGGCATGCTTAGCACGTCGTTTGGTAGAAATCCACGTGCGCGTTCTGCCAAAAGCACCATTTGCATGCACATCTTGTGGTTTTGCAGAAAACTTCATCCGCGTCTACCAAAAGATGCATGTGCATGCTTAAAACGCGTTTTCGCACAAATGCGTGCGCGGGTGCTAAAAAGAGCAGCATCGGCATGCTTAGCACGTCGTTTGGTAGAAATCCACGTGCGCGTTCTGCAAAAAGCACCATTTGCATGCACATCTTGTGGTTTTGCAGAAAACTTCATCCGCGTCTACCAAAAGATGCATGTGCATGCTTAAAACGCGTTTTCGCACAAATGCGTGCGCGGGTGCTAAAAAGAGCAGCATCGGCATGCTTAGCACGTCGTTTGGTAGAAATCCACGTGCGCGTTCTGCCAAAAGCACCATTTGCATGCACATCTTGTGGTTTTAAAGAAAACTTCATCCGCGTCTACCAAAAGATGCATGTGCATTCTTAAAACGCGTTTTCGCACAAATCCGTGCGCGGGTGCTAAAAAGAGCAGCATCGGCAAGCTTAGCACGTCGTTTGGTAGAAATCCACGTGCGCGTTCTGCCAAAAGCACCATTTGCATGCACATCTTGTGGTTTTAAAGAAAACTTCATCCGCGTCTACCAAAAGATGCATGTGCATGCTTAAAACGCGTTTTCGCACAAATGCGTGCGCGGGTGCTAGAAAGAGCAGCATCGGCATGCTTAGCACGTCGTTTGGTAGAAATCCACGTGCGCGTTCTGCCAAAAGCACCATTTGCATGCACATCTTGTGGTTTTGCAGAAAACTTCATCCGCGTCTACCAAAAGATGCATGTGCATTCTTAAAACGCGTTTTCGCACAAATCCGTGCGCGGGTGCTAAAAAGAGCAGCATCGGCAAGCTTAGCACGTCGTTTGGTAGAAATCCACGTGCGCGTTCTGCAAAAAGCACCATTTGCATGCACATCTTGTGGTTTTGCAGAAAACTTCATCCGCGTCTACCAAAAGATGCATGTGCATGCTTAAAACGCGTTTTCGCACAAATGCGTGCGCGGGTGCTAAAAAGAGCAGCATCGGCATGCTTAGCATGTCGTTTGGTAGAAATCCACGTGCGCGTTCTGCAAAAAGCACCATTTGCATGCACATCTTGTGGTTTTGCAGAAAACTTCATCCGCGTCTACCAAAAGATGCATGTGCATGCTTAAAACGCGTTTTCGCACAAATGCGTGCGCGGGTGCTAAAAAGAGCAGCATCGGCATGCTTAGCACGTCGTTTGGTAGAAATCTACGTGCGCGTTCTGGCAAAAGCACCATTTGCATGCACATCTTGTAGTTTTGCAGAAAACTTCATCCGCGTCTACCAAAAGATGCATGTGCATGCTTAAAACGCGTTTTCGCACAAATCCGTGCGCGGGTGCTAAAAAGAGCAGCATCGGCAAGCTTAGCACGTCGTTTGGTAGAAATCCACGTGCGCGTTCTGCAAAAAGCACCATTTGCATGCACATCTTGTGGTTTTGCAGAAAACTTCATCCGCGTCTACCAAAAGATGCATGTGCATGCTTAAAACGCGTTTTCGCACAAATGCGTGCGCGGGTGCTAAAAAGAGCAGCATCGGCATGCTTAGCACGTCGTTTGGTAGAAATCCACGTGCGCGTTCTGCAAAAAGCACCATTTGCATGCACATCTTGTGGTTTTGCAGAAAACTTCATCCGCGTCTACCAAAAGATGCATGTGCATGCTTAAAACGCGTTTTCGCACAAATGCGTGCGCGGGTGCTAAAAAGAGCAGCATCGGCATGCTTAGCACGTCGTTTGGTAGAAATCCACGTGCGCGTTCTGCCAAAAGCACCATTTGCATGCACATCTTGTAGTTTTGCAGAAAACTTCATCCGCGTCTACCAAAAGATGCATGTGCATGCTTAAAACGCGTTTTCGCACAAATCCGTGCGCGGGTGCTAAAAAGAGCAGCATCGGCAAGCTTAGCACGTCGTTTGGTAGAAATCCACGTGCGCGTTCTGCAAAAAGCACCATTTGCATGCACATCTTGTGGTTTTGCAGAAAACTTCATCCGCGTCTACCAAAAGATGCATGTGCATGCTTAAAACGCGTTTTCGCACAAATGCGTGCGCGGGTGCTAAAAAGAGCAGCATCGGCATGCTTAGCACGTCGTTTGGTAGAAATCCACGTGCGCGTTCTGCAAAAAGCACCATTTGCATGCACATCTTGTGGTTTTGCAGAAAACTTCATCCGCGTCTACCAAAAGATGCATGTGCATGCTTAAAACGCGTTTTCGCACAAATGCGTGCGCGGGTGCTAAAAAGAGCAGCATCGGCATGCTTAGCACGTCGTTTGGTAGAAATCCACGTGCGCGTTCTGCAAAAAGCACCATTTGCATGCACATCTTGTGGTTTTGCAGAAAACTTCATCCGCGTCTACCAAAAGATGCATGTGCATGCTTAAAACGCGTTTTCGCACAAATGCGTGCGCGGGTGCTAAAAAGAGCAGCATCGGCATGCTTAGCACGTCGTTTGGTAGAAATCCACATGCGCGTTCTGCCAAAAGCACCATTTGCATGCACATCTTGTGGTTTTGCAGAAAACTTCATCCGCGTCTACCAAAATATGCATGTGCATGTTTAAAACGCGTTTTCGCACAAATCCGTGCGCGGGTGCTAAAAAGAGCAGCATCGGCATGCTTAGCACGTCGTTTGGTAGAAATCCACGTGCGCGTTCTGCCAAAAGCACCATTTGCATGCACATCTTGTGGTTTTGCAGAAAACTTCATCCGCGTCTACCAAAAGATGCATGTGCATGCTTAAAACGCGTTTTCGCACAAATGCGTGCGCGGGTGCTAAAAAGAGCAGCATCGGCATGCTTAGCACGTCGTTTGGTAGAAATCCACGTGCGCGTTCTGCAAAAAGCACCATTTGCATGCACATCTTGTGGTTTTGCAGAAAACTTCATCCGCGTCTACCAAAAGATGCATGTGCATGCTTAAAACGCGTTTTCGCACAAATGCGTGCGCGGGTGCTAAAAAGAGCAGCATCGGCATGCTTAGCACGTCGTTTGGTAGAAATCCACGTGCGCGTTCTGCCAAAAGCACCATTTGCATGCACATCTTGTGGTTTTAAAGAAAACTTCATCCGCGTCTACCAAAAGATGCATGTGCATGCTTAAAACGCGTTTTCGCACAAATCCGTGCGCGGGTGCTAAAAAGAGCAGCATCGGCATGCTTAGCACGTCGTTTGGTAGAAATCCACGTGCGCGTTCTGCCAAAAGCACCATTTGCATGCACATCTTGTGGTTTTAAAGAAAACTTCATCCGCGTCTACCAAAAGATGCATGTGCATGCTTAAAACGCGTTTTCGCACAAATCCGTGCGCGGGTGCTAAAAAGAGCAGCATCGGCATGCTTAGCACGTCGTTTGGTAGAAATCCACGTGCGCGTTCTGCAAAAAGCACCATTTGCATGCACATCTTGTGGTTTTGCAGAAAACTTCATCCACGTCTACCAAAAGATGCATGTGCATGCTTAAAACGCGTTTTCGCACAAATGCGTGCGCGGGTGCTAAAAAGAGCAGCATCGGCATGCTTAGCACGTCGTTTGGTAGAAATCCACGTGCGCGTTCTGCCAAAAGCACCATTTGCATGCACATCTTGTGGTTTTGCAGAAAACTTCATCCGCGTCTACCAAAAGATGCATGTGCATGCTTAAAACGCGTTTTCGCACAAATCCGTGCGCGGGTGCTAAAAAGAGCAGCATCGGCAAGCTTAGCACGTCGTTTGGTAGAAATCCACGTGCGCGTTCTGCAAAAAGCACCATTTGCATGCACATCTTGTGGTTTTGCAGAAAACTTCATCCGCGTCTACCAAAAGATGCATGTGCATGCTTAAAACGCGTTTTCGCACAAATGCGTGCGCGGGTGCTAAAAAGAGCAGCATCGGCATGCTTAGCACGTCGTTTGGTAGAAATCCACGTGCGCGTTCTGCAAAAAGCACCATTTGCATGCACATCTTGTGGTTTTGCAGAAAACTTCATCCGCGTCTACCAAAAGATGCATGTGCATGCTTAAAACGCGTTTTCGCACAAATGCGTGCGCGGGTGCTAAAAAGAGCAGCATCGGCATGCTTAGCACGTCGTTTGGTAGAAATCCACGTGCGCGTTCTGCAAAAAGCACCATTTGCATGCACATCTTGTGGTTTTGCAGAAAACTTCATCCGCGTCTACCAAAATATGCATGTGCATGCTTAAAACGCGTTTTCGCACAAATGCGTGCGCGGGTGCTAAAAATAGCAGCATCGGCATGCTTAGCACGTCGTTTGGTAGAAATCCACGTGCGCGTTCTGCAAAAAGCACCATTTGCATGCACATCTTGTGGTTTGGAGAAAACTTCATCCGCGTCTACCAAAAGATGCATGTGCATGCTTAAAACGCGTTTTCGCACAAATGCTTGCGCGGGTGCTAAAAAGAGCAGCATCGGCATGCTTAGCACGTCGTTTGGTAGAAATCCACGTGCGCGTTCTGCAAAAAGCACCATTTGCATGCACATCTTGTGGTTTTGCAGAAAACTTCATCCGCGTCTACCAAAAGATGCATGTGCATGCTTAAAACGCGTTTTCGCACAAATGCGTGCGCGGGTGCTAAAAATAGCAGCATCGGCATGCTTAGCACGTCGTTTGGTAGAAATCCACGTGCGCGTTCTGCAAAAAGCACCATTTGCATGCACATCTTGTGGTTTTGCAGAAAACTTCATCCGCGTCTACCAAAAGATGCATGTGCATGCTTAAAACGCGTTTTCGCACAAATGCGTGCGCGGGTGCTAAAAAGAGCAGCATCGGCATGGTCAGCACGTCGTTTGGTAGAAATCCACGTGCGCGTTCTGCCAAAAGCACCATTTGCATGCACATCTTGTGGTTTTGCAGAAAACTTCATCCGCGTCTACCAAAAGATGCATGTGCATGCTTAAAACGCGTTTTCGCACAAATGCGTGCGCGGGTGCTAAAAAGAGCAGCATCGGCATGCTTAGCACGTCGTTTGGTAGAAATCCACATGCGCGTTCTGCCAAAAGCACCATTTGCATGCACATCTTGTGGTTTTGCAGAAAACTTCATCCGCGTCTACCAAAATATGCATGTGCATGCTTAAAACGCGTTTTCGCACAAATGCGTGCGCGGGTGCTAAAAAGAGCAGCATCGGCATGCTTAGCACGTCGTTTGGTAGAAATCCACGTGCGCGTTCTGCAAAAAGCACCATTTGCATGCACATCTTGTGGTTTTGCAGAAAACTTCATCCGCGTCTACCAAAAGATGCATGTGCATGCTTAAAACGCGTTTTCGCACAAATGCGTGCGCGGGTGCTAAAAAGAGCAGCATCGGCATGCTTAGCACGTCGTTTGGTAGAAATCCACGTGCGCGTTCTGCCAAAAGCACCATTTGCATGCACATCTTGTGGTTTTGCAGAAAACTTCATCCGCGTCTACCAAAAGATGCATGTGCATGCTTAAAACGCGTTTTCGCACAAATGCGTGCGCGGGTGCTAAAAAGAGCAGCATCGGCATGCTTAGCACGTCGTTTGGTAGAAATCCACGTGCGCGTTCTGCAAAAAGCACCATTTGCATGCACATCTTGTGGTTTTGCAGAAAACTTCATCCGCGTCTACCAAAAGATGCATGTGCATGCTTAAAACGCGTTTTCGCACAAATGCGTGCGCGGGTGCTAAAAAGAGCAGCATCGGCATGCTTAGCACGTCGTTTGGTAGAAATCCACGTGCGCGTTCTGCCAAAAGCACCATTTGCATGCACATCTTGTGGTTTTGCAGAAAACTTCATCCGCGTCTACCAAAAGATGCATGTGCATGTTTAAAACGCGTTTTCGCACAAATGCGTGCGCGGGTGCTAAAACGAGCAGCATCGGCATGCTTAGCACGTCGTTTGGTAGAAATCCGCGTGCGCGTTCTGCCAAAAGCACCATTTGCATGCACATCTTGTGGTTTTGCAGAAAACTTCATCCGCGTCTACCAAAAGATGCATGTGCATGCTTAAAACGCGTTTTCGCACAAATGCGTGCGCGGGTGCTAAAAAGAGCAGCATCGGCATGCTTAGCACGTCGTTTGGTAGAAATCCACGTGCGCGTTCTGCCAAAAGCACCATTTGCATGCACATCTTGTGGTTTTGCAGAAAACTTCATCCGCGTCTACCAAAAGATGCATGTGCATGCTTAAAACGCGTTTTCGCACAAATCCGTGCGCGGGTGCTAAAAAGAGCAGCATCGGCATGCTTAGCACGTCGTTTGGTAGAAATCCACGTGCGCGTTCTGCAAAAAGCACCATTTGCATGCACATCTTGTGGTTTTGCAGAAAACTTCATCCGCGTCTACCAAAAGATGCATGTGCATGCTTAAAACGCGTTTTCGCACAAATGCGTGCGCGGGTGCTAAAAAGAGCAGCATCGGCATGCTTAGCACGTCGTTTGGTAGAAATCCACGTGCGCGTTCTGCCAAAAGCACCATTTGCATGCACATCTTGTGGTTTTGCAGAAAACTTCATCCGCGTCTACCAAAAGATGCATGTGCATGCTTAAAACGTGTTTTCGCACAAATCCGTGCGCGGGTGCTAAAAAGAGCAGCATCGGCATGCTTAGCACGTCGTTTGGTAGAAATCCACGTGCGCGTTCTGCAAAAAGCACCATTTGCATGCACATCTTGTGGTTTTGCAGAAAACTTCATCCGCGTCTACCAAAAGATGCATGTGCATGCTTAAAACGCGTTTTCGCACAAATGCGTGCGCGGGTGCTAAAACGAGCAGCATCGGCATGCTTAGCACGTCGTTTGGTAGAAATCCACGTGCGCGTTCTGCCAAAAGCACCATTTGCATGCACATCTTGTGGTTTTGCAGAAAACTTCATCCGCGTCTACCAAAAGATGCATGTGCATGCTTAAAACGCGTTTTCGCACAAATGCGTGCGCGGATGCTAAAAAGAGCAGCATCGGCATGCTTAGCACGTCGTTTGGTAGAAATCCACGTGCGCGTTCTGCAAAAAGCACCATTTGCATGCACATCTTGTGGTTTTGCAGAAAACTTCATCCGCGTCTACCAAAAGATGCATGTGCATGCTTAAAACGCGTTTTCGCACAAATGCGTGCGCGGGTGATAAAAAGAGCAGCATCGGCATGCTTAGCATGTCGTTTGGTAGAAATCCACGTGCGCGTTCTGCAAAAAGCACCATTTGCATGCACATCTTGTGGTTTTGCAGAAAACTTCATCCGCGTCTACCAAAAGATGCATGTGCATGCTTAAAACGCGTTTTCGCACAAATGCGTGCGCGGGTGCTAAAAAGAGCAGCATCGGCATGCTTAGCACGTCGTTTGGTAGAAATCCACGTGCGCGTTCTGCCAAAAGCACCATTTGCAAGCACATCTTGTAGTTTTGCAGAAAACTTCATCCGCGTCTACCAAAAGATGCATGTGCATGCTTAAAACGCGTTTTCGCACAAATCCGTGCGCGGGTGCTAAAAAGAGCAGCATCGGCAAGCTTAGCACGTCGTTTGGTAGAAATCCACGTGCGCGTTCTGCAAAAAGCACCATTTGCATGCACATCTTGTGGTTTTGCAGAAAACTTCATCCGCGTCTACCAAAAGATGCATGTGCATGCTTAAAACGCGTTTTCGCACAAATGCGTGCGCGGGTGCTAAAAAGAGCAGCATCGGCATGCTTAGCACGTCGTTTGGTAGAAATCCACGTGCGCGTTCTGCAAAAAGCACCATTTGCATGCACATCTTGTGGTTTTGCAGAAAACTTCATCCGCGTCTACCAAAAGATGCATGTGCATGCTTAAAACGCGTTTTCGCACAAATCCGTGCGCGGGTGCTAAAAAGAGCAGCATCGGCATGCTTAGCACGTCGTTTGGTAGAAATCCATGTGCGCGTTCTGCCAAAAGCACCATTTGCATGCACATCCTGTGGTTTTGCAGAAAACTTCATCCGCGTCTACCAAAAGATGCATGTGCATGCTTAAAACGCGTTTTCGCACAAATCCGTGCGCGGGCGCTAAAAAGAGCAGCATCGGCAAGCTTAGCACGTCGTTTGGTAGAAATCCACGTGCGCGTTCTGCAAAAAGCACCATTTGCATGCACATCTTGTGGTTTTGCAGAAAACTTCATCCGCGTCTACCAAAAGATGCATGTGCATGCTTAAAACGCGTTTTCGCACAAATGCGTGCGCGGGTGCTAAAAAGAGCAGCATCGGCATGCTTAGCATGTCGTTTGGTAGAAATCCACGTGCGCGTTCTGCAAAAAGCACCATTTGCATGCACATCTTGTGGTTTTGCAGAAAACTTCATCCGCGTCTACCAAAAGATGCATGTGCATGCTTAAAACGCGTTTTCGCACAAATGCGTGCGCGGGTGCTAAAAAGAGCAGCATCGGCATGCTTAGCACGTCGTTTGGTAGAAATCCACGTGCGCGTTCTGCCAAAAGCACCATTTGCATGCACATATTGTAGTTTTGCAGAAAACTTCATCCGCGTCTACCAAAAGATGCATGTGCATGCTTAAAACGCGTTTTCGCACAAATCCGTGCGCGGGTGCTAAAAAGAGCAGCATCGGCAAGCTTAGCACGTCGTTTGGTAGAAATCCACGTGCGCGTTCTGCAAAAAGCACCATTTGCATGCACATCTTGTGGTTTTGCAGAAAACTTCATCCGCGTCTACCAAAAGATGCATGTGCATGCTTAAAACGCGTTTTCGCACAAATGCGTGCGCGGGTGCTAAAAAGAGCAGCATCGGCATGCTTAGCACGTCGTTTGGTAGAAATCCACGTGCGCGTTCTGCCAAAAGCACCATTTGCATGCACATCTTGTAGTTTTGCAGAAAACTTCATCCGCGTCTACCAAAAGATGCATGTGCATGCCTTAAACGCGTTTTCGCACAAATCCGTGCGCGGGTGCTAAAAAGAGCAGCATCGGCAAGCTTAGCACGTCGTTTGGTAGAAATCCACGTGCGCGTTCTGCAAAAAGCACCATTTGCATGCACATCTTGTGGTTTTGCAGAAAACTTCATCCGCGTCTACCAAAAGATGCATGTGCATGCTTAAAACGCGTTTTCGCACAAATGCGTGCGCGGGTGCTAAAAAGAGCAGCATCGGCATGCTTAGCACGTCGTTTGGTAGAAATCCACGTGCGCGTCCTGCAAAAAGCACCATTTGCATGCACATCTTGTGGTTTTGCAGAAAACTTCATCCGCGTCTACCAAAAGATGCATGTGCATGCTTAAAACGCGTTTTCGCACAAATGCGTGCGCGGGTGCTAAAAAGAGCAGCATCGGCATGCTTAGCACGTCGTTTGGTAGAAATCCACGTGCGCGTTCTGCAAAAAGCACCATTTGCATGCACATCTTGTGGTTTTGCAGAAAACTTCATCCGCGTCTACCAAAAGATGCATGTGCATGCTTAAAACGCGTTTTCGCACAAATGCGTGCGCGGGTGCTAAAAAGAGCAGCATCGGCATGCTTACCACGTCGTTTGGTAGAAATCCACGTGCGCGTTCTGCCAAAAGCACCATTTGCATGCACATCTTGTGGTTTTGCAGAAAACTTCATCCGCGTCTAACAAAATATGCATGTGCATGTTTAAAACGCGTTTTCGCACAAATCCGTGCGCGGGTGCTAAAAAGAGCAGCATCGGCATGCTTAGCACGTCGTTTGGTAGAAATCCACGTGCGCGTTCTGCCAAAAGCACCATTTGCATGCACATCTTGTGGTATTGCAGAAAACTTCATCCGCGTCTACCAAAAGATGCATGTGCATGCTTAAAACGCGTTTTCGCACAAATGCGTGCGCGGGTGCTAAAAAGAGCAGCATCGGCATGCTTAGCACGTCGTTTGGTAGAAATCCACGTGCGCGTTCTGCAAAAAGCACCATTTGCATGCACATCTTGTGGTTTTGCAGAAAACTTCATCCGCGTCTACCAAAAGATGCATGTGCATGCTTAAAACGCGTTTTCGCACAAATGCGTGCGCGGGTGCTAAAAAGAGCAGCATCGGCATGCTTAGCACGTCGTTTGGTAGAAATCCACGTGCGCGTTCTGCCAAAAGCACCATTTGCATGCACATCTTGTGGTTTTAAAGAAAACTTCATCCGCGTCTACCAAAAGATGCATGTGCATGCTTAAAACGCGTTTTCGCACAAATCCGTGCGCGGGTGCTAAAAAGAGCAGCATCGGCATGCTTAGCACGTCGTTTGGTAGAAATCCACGTGCGCGTTCTGCAAAAAGCACCATTTGCATGCACATCTTGTGGTTTTGCAGAAAACTTCATCCGCGTCTACCAAAAGATGCATGTGCATGCTTAAAACGCGTTTTCGCACAAATGCGTGCGCGGGTGCTAAAAAGAGCAGCATCGGCATGCTTAGCACGTCGTTTGGTAGAAATCCACGTGCGCGTTCTGCCAAAAGCACCATTTGCATGCACATCTTGTGGTTTTGTAGAAAACTTCATCCGCGTCTACCAAAAGATGCATGTGCATGCTTAAAACGCGTTTTCGCACAAATCCGTGCGCGGGTGCTAAAAAGAGCAGCATCGGCAAGCTTAGCACGTCGTTTGGTAGAAATCCACGTGCGCGTTCTGCAAAAAGCACCATTTGCATGCACATCTTGTGGTTTTGCAGAAAACTTCATCCGCGTCTACCAAAAGATGCATGTGCATGCTTAAAACGCGTTTTCGCACAAATGCGTGCGCGGGTGCTAAAAAGAGCAGCATCGGCATGCTTAGCACGTCGTTTGGTAGAAATCCACGTGCGCGTTCTGCAAAAAGCACCATTTGCATGCACATCTTGTGGTTTTGCAGAAAACTTCATCCGCGTCTACCAAAAGATGCATGTGCATGCTTAAAACGCGTTTTCGCACAAATGCGTGCGCGGGTGCTAAAGAGAGCCGCATCGGCATGCTTAGCACGTCGTTTGGTAGAAATCCACGTGCGCGTTCTGCAAAAAGCACCATTTGCATGCACATCTTGTGGTTTTGCAGAAAACTTCATCCGCGTCTACCAAAAGATGCATGTGCATGCTTAAAACGCGTTTTCGCACAAATGCGTGCGCGGGTGCTAAAAATAGCAGCATCGGCATGCTTAGCACGTCGTTTGGTAGAAATCCACGTGCGCGTTCTGCAAAAAGCACCATTTGCATGCACATCTTGTGGTTTTGCAGAAAACTTCATCCGCGTCTACCAAAAGATGCATGTGCATGCTTAAAACGCGTTTTCGCACAAATGCTTGCGCGGGTGCTAAAAAGAGCAGCATCGGCATGCTTAGCACGTCGTTTGGTAGAAATCCACGTGCGCGTTCTGCAAAAAGCACCATTTGCATGCACATCTTGTGGTTTTGCAGAAAACTTCATCCGCGTCTACCAAAAGATGCATGTGCATGCTTAAAACGCGTTTTCGCACAAATGCGTGCGCGGGTGCTAAAAATAGCAGCATCGGCATGCTTAGCACGTCGTTTGGTAGAAATCCACGTGCGCGTTCTGCAAAAAGCACCATTTGCATGCACATCTTGTGGTTTTGCAGAAAACTTCATCCGCGTCTACCAAAAGATGCATGTGCATGCTTAAAACGCGTTTTCGCACAAATGCGTGCGCGGGTGCTAAAAAGAGCAGCATCGGCAAGCTTAGCACGTCGTTTGGTAGAAATCCACGTGCGCGTTCTGCAAAAAGCACCATTTGCATGCACATCTTGTGGTTTTGCAGAAAACTTCATCCGCGTCTACCAAAAGATGCATGTGCATGCTTAAAACGCGTTTTCGCACAAATGCGTGCGCGGGTGCTAAAAAGAGCAGCATCGGCATGCTTAGCATGTCGTTTGGTAGAAATCCACGTGCGCGTTCTGCAAAAAGCACCATTTGCATGCACATCTTGTGGTTTTGCAGAAAACTTCATCCGCGTCTACCAAAAGATGCATGTGCACGCTTAAAACGCGTTTTCGCACAAATGCGTGCGCGGGTGCTAAAAAGAGCAGCATCGGCATGCTTAGCACGTCGTTTGGTAGAAATCCACGTGCGCGTTCTGCCAAAAGCACCATTTGCATGCACATCTTGTAGTTTTGCAGAAAACTTCATCCGCGTCTACCAAAAGATGCATGTGCATGCTTAAAACGCGTTTTCGCACAAATCCGTGCGCGGGTGCTAAAAAGAGCAGCATCGGCAAGCTTAGCACGTCGTTTGGTAGAAATCCACGTGCGCGTTCTGCAAAAAGCACCATTTGCATGCACATCTTGTGGTTTTGCAGAAAACTTCATCCGCGTCTACCAAAAGATGCATGTGCATGCTTAAAACGCGTTTTCGCACAAATGCGTGCGCGGGTGCTAAAAAGAGCAGCATCGGCATGCTTAGCACGTCGTTTGGTAGAAATCCACGTGCGCGTTCTGCAAAAAGCACCATTTGCATGCACATCTTGTGGTTTTGCAGAAAACTTCATCCGCGTCTACCAAAAGATGCATGTGCATGCTTAAAACGCGTTTTCGCACAAATGCGTGCGCGGGTGCTAAAAAGAGCAGCATCGGCATGCTTAGCACGTCGTTTGGTAGAAATCCACGTGCGCGTTCTGCAAAAAGCACCATTTGCATGCACATCTTGTGGTTTTGCAGAAAACTTCATCCGCGTCTACCAAAAGATGCATGTGCATGCTTAAAACGCGTTTTCGCACAAATGCGTGCGCGGGTGCTAAAAAGAGCAGCATCGGCATGCTTAGCACGTCGTTTGGTAGAAATCCACGTGCGCGTTCTGCAAAAAGCACCATTTGCATGCACATCTTGTGGTTTTGCAGAAAACTTCATCCGCGTCTGCCAAAAGATGCATGTGCATGCTTAAAACGCGTTTTCGCACAAATGCGTGCGCGGGTGCTAAAAAGAGCAGCATCGGCATGCTTAGCACGTCGTTTGGTAGAAATCCACGTGCGCGTTCTGCCAAAAGCACCATTTGCATGCACATCTTGTGGTTTTGCAGAAAACTTCATCCGCGTCTACCAAAAGATGCATGTGCAAGGTTAAAACGCGTTTTCGCACAAATGCGTGCGCGGGTGCTAAAAAGAGCAGCATCGGCATGCTTAGCACGTCGTTTGGTAGAAATCCACGTGCGCGTTCTGCAAAAAGCACCATTTGCATGCACATCTTGTGGTTTTGCAGAAAACTTCATCCGCGTCTACCAAAAGATGCATGTGCATGCTTAAAACGCGTTTTCGCACAAATGCGTGCGCGGGTGCTAAAAAGAGCAGCATCGGCATGCTTAGCACGTCGTTTGGTAGAAATCCACGTGCGCGTTCTGCCAAAAGCACCATTTGCATGCACATCTTGTGGTTTTGCAGAAAACTTCATCCGCGTCTACCAAAAGATGCATGTGCATGTTTAAAACGCGTTTTCGCACAAATCCGTGCGCGGGTGCTAAAAAGAGCAGCATCGGCATGCTTAGCACGTCGTTTGGTAGAAATCCACGTGCGCGTTCTGCCAAAAGCACCATTTGCATGCACATCTTGTGGTTTTGCAGAAAACTTCATCCGCGTCTACCAAAAGATGCATGTGCATGCTTAAAACGCGTTTTCGCACAAATCCGTGCGCGGGTGCTAAAAAGAGCAGCATCGGCATGCTTAGCACGTCGTTTGGTAGAAATCCACGTTCGCGTTCTGCAAAAAGCACCATTTGCATGCACATCTTGTGGTTTTGCAGAAAACTTCATCCGCGTCTACCAAAAGATGCATGTGCATGCTTAAAACGCGTTTTCGCACAAATGCGTGCGCGGGTGCTAGAAAGAGCAGCATCGGCATGCTTAGCACGTCGTTTGGTAGAAATCCACGTGCGCGTTCTGCCAAAAGCACCATTTGCATGCACATCTTGTGGTTTTGCAGAAAACTTCATCCGCGTCTACCAAAAGATGCATGTGCATTCTTAAAACGCGTTTTCGCACAAATCCGTGCGCGGGTGCTAAAAAGAGCAGCATCGGCAAGCTTAGCACGTCGTTTGGTAGAAATCCACGTGCGCGTTCTGCAAAAAGCACCATTTGCATGCACATCTTGTGGTTTTGCAGAAAACTTCATCCGCGTCTACCAAAAGATGCATGTGCATGCTTAAAACGCGTTTTCGCACAAATGCGTGCGCGGGTGCTAAAAAGAGCAGCATCGGCATGCTTAGCATGTCGTTTGGTAGAAATCCACGTGCGCGTTCTGCAAAAAGCACCATTTGCATGCACATCTTGTGGTTTTGCAGAAAACTTCATCCGCGTCTACCAAAAGATGCATGTGCATGCTTAAAACGCGTTTTCGCACAAATGCGTGCGCGGGTGCTAAAAAGAGCAGCATCGGCATGCTTAGCACGTCGTTTGGTAGAAATCTACGTGCGCGTTCTGCCAAAAGCACCATTTGCATGCACATCTTGTAGTTTTGCAGAAAACTTCATCCGCGTCTACCAAAAGATGCATGTGCATGCTTAAAACGCGTTTTCGCACAAATCCGTGCGCGGGTGCTAAAAAGAGCAGCATCGGCAAGCTTAGCACGTCGTTTGGTAGAAATCCACGTGCGCGTTCTGCAAAAAGCACCATTTGCATGCACATCTTGTGGTTTTGCAGAAAACTTCATCCGCGTCTACCAAAAGATGCATGTGCATGCTTAAAACGCGTTTTCGCACAAATGCGTGCGCGGGTGCTAAAAAGAGCAGCATCGGCATGCTTAGCACGTCGTTTGGTAGAAATCCACGTGCGCGTTCTGCAAAAAGCACCATTTGCATGCACATCTTGTGGTTTTGCAGAAAACTTCATCCGCGTCTACCAAAAGATGCATGTGCATGCTTAAAACGCGTTTTCGCACAAATGCGTGCGCGGGTGCTAAAAAGAGCAGCATCGGCATGCTTAGCACGTCGTTTGGTAGAAATCCACGTGCGCGTTCTGCCAAAAGCACCATTTGCATGCACATCTTGTAGTTTTGCAGAAAACTTCATCCGCGTCTACCAAAAGATGCATGTGCATGCTTAAAACGCGTTTTCGCACAAATCCGTGCGCGGGTGCTAAAAAGAGCAGCATCGGCAAGCTTAGCACGTCGTTTGGTAGAAATCCACGTGCGCGTTCTGCAAAAAGCACCATTTGCATTCACATCTTGTGGTTTTGCAGAAAACTTCATCCGCGTCTACCAAAAGATGCATGTGCATGCTTAAAACGCGTTTTCGCACAAATGCGTGCGCGGGTGCTAAAAAGAGCAGCATCGGCATGCTTAGCACGTCGTTTGGTAGAAATCCACGTGCGCGTTCTGCAAAAAGCACCATTTGCATGCACATCTTGTGGTTTTGCAGAAAACTTCATCCGCGTCTACCAAAAGATGCATGTGCATGCTTAAAACGCGTTTTCGCACAAATGCGTGCGCGGGTGCTAAAAAGAGCAGCATCGGCATGCTTAGCACGTCGTTTGGTAGAAATCCACGTGCGCGTTCTGCAAAAAGCACCATTTGCATGCACATCTTGTGGTTTTGCAGAAAACTTCATCCGCGTCTACCAAAAGATGCATGTGCATGCTTAAAACGCGTTTTCGCACAAATGCGTGCGCGGGTGCTAAAAAGAGCAGCATCGGCATGCTTAGCACGTCGTTTGGTAGAAATCCACATGCGCGTTCTGCCAAAAGCACCATTTGCATGCACATCTTGTGGTTTTGCAGAAAACTTCATCCGCGTCTACCAAAATATGCATGTGCATGTTTAAAACGCGTTTTCGCACAAATCCGTGCGCGGGTGCTAAAAAGAGCAGCATCGGCATGCTTAGCACGTCGTTTGGTAGAAATCCACGTGCGCGTTCTGCCAAAAGCACCATTTGCATGCACATCTTGTGGTTTTGCAGAAAACTTCATCCGCGTCTACCAAAAGATGCATGTGCATGCTTAAAACGCGTTTTCGCACAAATGCGTGCGCGGGTGCTAAAAAGAGCAGCATCGGCATGCTTAGCACGTCGTTTGGTAGAAATCCACGTGCGCGTTCTGCAAAAAGCACCATTTGCATGCACATCTTGTGGTTTTGCAGAAAACTTCATCCGCGTCTACCAAAAGATGCATGTGCATGCTTAAAACGCGTTTTCGCACAAATGCGTGCGCGGGTGCTAAAAAGAGCAGCATCGGCATGCTTAGCACGTCGTTTGGTAGAAATCCACGTGCGCGTTCTGCCAAAAGCACCATTTGCATGCACATCTTGTGGTTTTAAAGAAAACTTCATCCGCGTCTACCAAAAGATGCATGTGCATTCTTAAAACGCGTTTTCGCACAAATCCGTGCGCGGGTGCTAAAAAGAGCAGCATCGGCAAGCTTAGCACGTCGTTTGGTAGAAATCCACGTGCGCGTTCTGCCAAAAGCACCATTTGCATGCACATCTTGTGGTTTTAAAGAAAACTTCATCCGCGTCTACCAAAAGATGCATGTGCATGCTTAAAACGCGTTTTCGCACAAATGCGTGCGCGGGTGCTAGAAAGAGCAGCATCGGCATGCTTAGCACGTCGTTTGGTAGAAATCCACGTGCGCGTTCTGCCAAAAGCACCATTTGCATGCACATCTTGTGGTTTTGCAGAAAACTTCATCCGCGTCTACCAAAAGATGCATGTGCATTCTTAAAACGCGTTTTCGCACAAATCCGTGCGCGGGTGCTAAAAAGAGCAGCATCGGCAAGCTTAGCACGTCGTTTGGTAGAAATCCACGTGCGCGTTCTGCAAAAAGCACCATTTGCATGCACATCTTGTGGTTTTGCAGAAAACTTCATCCGCGTCTACCAAAAGATGCATGTGCATGCTTAAAACGCGTTTTCGCACAAATGCGTGCGCGGGTGCTAAAAAGAGCAGCATCGGCATGCTTAGCATGTCGTTTGGTAGAAATCCACGTGCGCGTTCTGCAAAAAGCACCATTTGCATGCACATCTTGTGGTTTTGCAGAAAACTTCATCCGCGTCTACCAAAAGATGCATGTGCATGCTTAAAACGCGTTTTCGCACAAATGCGTGCGCGGGTGCTAAAAAGAGCAGCATCGGCATGCTTAGCACGTCGTTTGGTAGAAATCTACGTGCGCGTTCTGGCAAAAGCACCATTTGCATGCACATCTTGTAGTTTTGCAGAAAACTTCATCCGCGTCTACCAAAAGATGCATGTGCATGCTTAAAACGCGTTTTCGCACAAATCCGTGCGCGGGTGCTAAAAAGAGCAGCATCGGCAAGCTTAGCACGTCGTTTGGTAGAAATCCACGTGCGCGTTCTGCAAAAAGCACCATTTGCATGCACATCTTGTGGTTTTGCAGAAAACTTCATCCGCGTCTACCAAAAGATGCATGTGCATGCTTAAAACGCGTTTTCGCACAAATGCGTGCGCGGGTGCTAAAAAGAGCAGCATCGGCATGCTTAGCACGTCGTTTGGTAGAAATCCACGTGCGCGTTCTGCAAAAAGCACCATTTGCATGCACATCTTGTGGTTTTGCAGAAAACTTCATCCGCGTCTACCAAAAGATGCATGTGCATGCTTAAAACGCGTTTTCGCACAAATGCGTGCGCGGGTGCTAAAAAGAGCAGCATCGGCATGCTTAGCACGTCGTTTGGTAGAAATCCACGTGCGCGTTCTGCCAAAAGCACCATTTGCATGCACATCTTGTAGTTTTGCAGAAAACTTCATCCGCGTCTACCAAAAGATGCATGTGCATGCTTAAAACGCGTTTTCGCACAAATCCGTGCGCGGGTGCTAAAAAGAGCAGCATCGGCAAGCTTAGCACGTCGTTTGGTAGAAATCCACGTGCGCGTTCTGCAAAAAGCACCATTTGCATGCACATCTTGTGGTTTTGCAGAAAACTTCATCCGCGTCTACCAAAAGATGCATGTGCATGCTTAAAACGCGTTTTCGCACAAATGCGTGCGCGGGTGCTAAAAAGAGCAGCATCGGCATGCTTAGCACGTCGTTTGGTAGAAATCCACGTGCGCGTTCTGCAAAAAGCACCATTTGCATGCACATCTTGTGGTTTTGCAGAAAACTTCATCCGCGTCTACCAAAAGATGCATGTGCATGCTTAAAACGCGTTTTCGCACAAATGCGTGCGCGGGTGCTAAAAAGAGCAGCATCGGCATGCTTAGCACGTCGTTTGGTAGAAATCCACGTGCGCGTTCTGCAAAAAGCACCATTTGCATGCACATCTTGTGGTTTTGCAGAAAACTTCATCCGCGTCTACCAAAAGATGCATGTGCATGCTTAAAACGCGTTTTCGCACAAATGCGTGCGCGGGTGCTAAAAAGAGCAGCATCGGCATGCTTAGCACGTCGTTTGGTAGAAATCCACATGCGCGTTCTGCCAAAAGCACCATTTGCATGCACATCTTGTGGTTTTGCAGAAAACTTCATCCGCGTCTACCAAAATATGCATGTGCATGTTTAAAACGCGTTTTCGCACAAATCCGTGCGCGGGTGCTAAAAAGAGCAGCATCGGCATGCTTAGCACGTCGTTTGGTAGAAATCCACGTGCGCGTTCTGCCAAAAGCACCATTTGCATGCACATCTTGTGGTTTTGCAGAAAACTTCATCCGCGTCTACCAAAAGATGCATGTGCATGCTTAAAACGCGTTTTCGCACAAATGCGTGCGCGGGTGCTAAAAAGAGCAGCATCGGCATGCTTAGCACGTCGTTTGGTAGAAATCCACGTGCGCGTTCTGCAAAAAGCACCATTTGCATGCACATCTTGTGGTTTTGCAGAAAACTTCATCCGCGTCTACCAAAAGATGCATGTGCATGCTTAAAACGCGTTTTCGCACAAATGCGTGCGCGGGTGCTAAAAAGAGCAGCATCGGCATGCTTAGCACGTCGTTTGGTAGAAATCCACGTGCGCGTTCTGCCAAAAGCACCATTTGCATGCACATCTTGTGGTTTTAAAGAAAACTTCATCCGCGTCTACCAAAAGATGCATGTGCATGCTTAAAACGCGTTTTCGCACAAATCCGTGCGCGGGTGCTAAAAAGAGCAGCATCGGCATGCTTAGCACGTCGTTTGGTAGAAATCCACGTGCGCGTTCTGCCAAAAGCACCATTTGCATGCACATCTTGTGGTTTTAAAGAAAACTTCATCCGCGTCTACCAAAAGATGCATGTGCATGCTTAAAACGCGTTTTCGCACAAATCCGTGCGCGGGTGCTAAAAAGAGCAGCATCGGCATGCTTAGCACGTCGTTTGGTAGAAATCCACGTGCGCGTTCTGCAAAAAGCACCATTTGCATGCACATCTTGTGGTTTTGCAGAAAACTTCATCCACGTCTACCAAAAGATGCATGTGCATGCTTAAAACGCGTTTTCGCACAAATGCGTGCGCGGGTGCTAAAAAGAGCAGCATCGGCATGCTTAGCACGTCGTTTGGTAGAAATCCACGTGCGCGTTCTGCCAAAAGCACCATTTGCATGCACATCTTGTGGTTTTGCAGAAAACTTCATCCGCGTCTACCAAAAGATGCATGTGCATGCTTAAAACGCGTTTTCGCACAAATCCGTGCGCGGGTGCTAAAAAGAGCAGCATCGGCAAGCTTAGCACGTCGTTTGGTAGAAATCCACGTGCGCGTTCTGCAAAAAGCACCATTTGCATGCACATCTTGTGGTTTTGCAGAAAACTTCATCCGCGTCTACCAAAAGATGCATGTGCATGCTTAAAACGCGTTTTCGCACAAATGCGTGCGCGGGTGCTAAAAAGAGCAGCATCGGCATGCTTAGCACGTCGTTTGGTAGAAATCCACGTGCGCGTTCTGCAAAAAGCACCATTTGCATGCACATCTTGTGGTTTTGCAGAAAACTTCATCCGCGTCTACCAAAAGATGCATGTGCATGCTTAAAACGCGTTTTCGCACAAATGCGTGCGCGGGTGCTAAAAAGAGCAGCATCGGCATGCTTAGCACGTCGTTTGGTAGAAATCCACGTGCGCGTTCTGCAAAAAGCACCATTTGCATGCACATCTTGTGGTTTTGCAGAAAACTTCATCCGCGTCTACCAAAATATGCATGTGCATGCTTAAAACGCGTTTTCGCACAAATGCGTGCGCGGGTGCTAAAAATAGCAGCATCGGCATGCTTAGCACGTCGTTTGGTAGAAATCCACGTGCGCGTTCTGCAAAAAGCACCATTTGCATGCACATCTTGTGGTTTGGAGAAAACTTCATCCGCGTCTACCAAAAGATGCATGTGCATGCTTAAAACGCGTTTTCGCACAAATGCTTGCGCGGGTGCTAAAAAGAGCAGCATCGGCATGCTTAGCACGTCGTTTGGTAGAAATCCACGTGCGCGTTCTGCAAAAAGCACCATTTGCATGCACATCTTGTGGTTTTGCAGAAAACTTCATCCGCGTCTACCAAAAGATGCATGTGCATGCTTAAAACGCGTTTTCGCACAAATGCGTGCGCGGGTGCTAAAAATAGCAGCATCGGCATGCTTAGCACGTCGTTTGGTAGAAATCCACGTGCGCGTTCTGCAAAAAGCACCATTTGCATGCACATCTTGTGGTTTTGCAGAAAACTTCATCCGCGTCTACCAAAAGATGCATGTGCATGCTTAAAACGCGTTTTCGCACAAATGCGTGCGCGGGTGCTAAAAAGAGCAGCATCGGCATGGTCAGCACGTCGTTTGGTAGAAATCCACGTGCGCGTTCTGCCAAAAGCACCATTTGCATGCACATCTTGTGGTTTTGCAGAAAACTTCATCCGCGTCTACCAAAAGATGCATGTGCATGCTTAAAACGCGTTTTCGCACAAATGCGTGCGCGGGTGCTAAAAAGAGCAGCATCGGCATGCTTAGCACGTCGTTTGGTAGAAATCCACATGCGCGTTCTGCCAAAAGCACCATTTGCATGCACATCTTGTGGTTTTGCAGAAAACTTCATCCGCGTCTACCAAAATATGCATGTGCATGCTTAAAACGCGTTTTCGCACAAATGCGTGCGCGGGTGCTAAAAAGAGCAGCATCGGCATGCTTAGCACGTCGTTTGGTAGAAATCCACGTGCGCGTTCTGCAAAAAGCACCATTTGCATGCACATCTTGTGGTTTTGCAGAAAACTTCATCCGCGTCTACCAAAAGATGCATGTGCATGCTTAAAACGCGTTTTCGCACAAATGCGTGCGCGGGTGCTAAAAAGAGCAGCATCGGCATGCTTAGCACGTCGTTTGGTAGAAATCCACGTGCGCGTTCTGCCAAAAGCACCATTTGCATGCACATCTTGTGGTTTTGCAGAAAACTTCATCCGCGTCTACCAAAAGATGCATGTGCATGCTTAAAACGCGTTTTCGCACAAATGCGTGCGCGGGTGCTAAAAAGAGCAGCATCGGCATGCTTAGCACGTCGTTTGGTAGAAATCCACGTGCGCGTTCTGCAAAAAGCACCATTTGCATGCACATCTTGTGGTTTTGCAGAAAACTTCATCCGCGTCTACCAAAAGATGCATGTGCATGCTTAAAACGCGTTTTCGCACAAATGCGTGCGCGGGTGCTAAAAAGAGCAGCATCGGCATGCTTAGCACGTCGTTTGGTAGAAATCCACGTGCGCGTTCTGCCAAAAGCACCATTTGCATGCACATCTTGTGGTTTTGCAGAAAACTTCATCCGCGTCTACCAAAAGATGCATGTGCATGTTTAAAACGCGTTTTCGCACAAATCCGTGCGCGGGTGCTAAAAAGAGCAGCATCGGCATGCTTAGCACGTCGTTTGGTAGAAATCCACGTGCGCGTTCTGCCAAAAGCACCATTTGCATGCACATCTTGTGGTTTTGCAGAAAACTTCATCCGCGTCTACCAAAAGATGCATGTGCATGCTTAAAACGCGTTTTCGCACAAATCCGTGCGCGGGTGCTAAAAAGAGCAGCATCGGCATGCTTAGCACGTCGTTTGGTAGAAATCCACGTGCGCGTTCTGCAAAAAGCACCATTTGCATGCACATCTTGTGGTTTTGCAGAAAACTTCATCCGCGTCTACCAAAAGATGCATGTGCATGCTTAAAACGCGTTTTCGCACAAATGCGTGCGCGGGTGCTAAAAAGAGCAGCATCGGCATGCTTAGCACGTCGTTTGGTAGAAATCCACGTGCGCGTTCTGCCAAAAGCACCATTTGCATGCACATCTTGTGGTTTTGCAGAAAACTTCATCCGCGTCTACCAAAAGATGCATGTGCATGCTTAAAACGCGTTTTCGCACAAATGCGTGCGCGGGTGCTAAAAAGAGCAGCATCGGCATGCTTAGCACGTCGTTTGGTAGAAATCCACGTGCGCGTTCTGCAAAAAGCACCATTTGCATGCACATCTTGTGGTTTTGCAGAAAACTTCATCCGCGTCTACCAAAAGATGCATGTGCATGCTTAAAACGCGTTTTCGCACAAATGCGTGCGCGGGTGCTAAAAAGAGCAGCATCGGCATGCTTAGCACGTCGTTTGGTAGAAATCCACGTGCGCGTTCTGCCAAAAGCACCATTTGCATGCACATCTTGTGGTTTTGCAGAAAACTTCATCCGCGTCTACCAAAAGATGCATGTGCATGCTTAAAACGCGTTTTCGCACAAATGCGTGCGCGGGTGCTAAAAAGAGCAGCATCGGCATGCTTAGCACGTCGTTTGGTAGAAATCCACGTGCGCGTTCTGCCAAAAGCACCATTTGCATGCACATCTTGTGGTTTTGCAGAAAACTTCATCCGCGTCTACCAAAAGATGCATGTGCATGCTTAAAACGCGTTTTCGCACAAATCCGTGCGCGGGTGCTAAAAAGAGCAGCATCGGCAAGCTTAGCACGTCGTTTGGTAGAAATCCACGTGCGCGTTCTGCAAAAAGCACCATTTGCATGCACATCTTGTGGTTTTGCAGAAAACTTCATCCGCGTCTACCAAAAGATGCATGTGCATGCTTAAAACGCGTTTTCGCACAAATGCGTGCGCGGGTGCTAAAAAGAGCAGCATCGGCATGCTTAGCACGTCGTTTGGTAGAAATCCACGTGCGCGTTCTGCAAAAAGCACCATTTGCATGCACATCTTGTGGTTTTGCAGAAAACTTCATCCGCGTCTACCAAAAGATGCATGTGCATGCTTAAAACGCGTTTTCGCACAAATGCGTGCGCGGGTGCTAAAAAGAGCAGCATCGGCATGCTTAGCATGTCGTTTGGTAGAAATCCACGTGCGCGTTCTGCAAAAAGCACCATTTGCATGCACATCTTGTGGTTTTGCAGAAAACTTCATCCGCGTCTACCAAAAGATGCATGTGCATGCTTAAAACGCGTTTTCGCACAAATGCGTGCGCGGGTGCTAAAAAGAGCAGCATCGGCATGCTTAGCACGTCGTTTGGTAGAAATCCACGTGCGCGTTCTGCAAAAAGCACCATTTGCATGCACATCTTGTGGTTTTGCAGAAAACTTCATCCGCGTCTACCAAAAGATGCATGTGCATGCTTAAAACGCGTTTTCGCACAAATGCGTGCGCGGGTGCTAAAAAGAGCAGCATCGGCATGCTTAGCACGTCGTTTGGTAGAAATCCACGTGCGCGTTCTGCCAAAAGCACCATTTGCATGCACATCTTGTGGTTTTGCAGAAAACTTCATCCGCGTCTACCAAAATATGCATGTGCATGTTTAAAACGCGTTTTCGCACAAATCCGTGCGCGGGTGCTAAAAAGAGCAGCATCGGCATGCTTAGCACGTCGTTTGGTAGAAATCCACGTGCGCGTTCTGCCAAAAGCACCATTTGCATGCACATCTTGTGGTTTTGCAGAAAACTTCATCCGCGTCTACCAAAAGATGCATGTGCATGCTTAAAACGCGTTTTCGCACAAATGCGTGCGCGGGTGCTAAAAAGAGCAGCATCGGCATGCTTAGCACGTCGTTTGGTAGAAATCCACGTGCGCGTTCTGCAAAAAGCACCATTTGCATGCACATCTTGTGGTTTTGCAGAAAACTTCATCCGCGTCTACCAAAAGATGCATGTGCATGCTTAAAACGCGTTTTCGCACAAATGCGTGCGCGGGTGCTAAAAAGAGCAGCATCGGCATGCTTAGCACGTCGTTTGGTAGAAATCCACGTGCGCGTTCTGCCAAAAGCACCATTTGCATGCACATCTTGTGGTTTTAAAGAAAACTTCATCCGCGTCTACCAAAAGATGCATGTGCATGCTTAAAACGCGTTTTCGCACAAATCCGTGCGCGGGTGCTAAAAAGAGCAGCATCGGCATGCTTAGCACGTCGTTTGGTAGAAATCCACGTGCGCGTTCTGCAAAAAGCACCATTTGCATGCACATCTTGTGGTTTTGCAGAAAACTTCATCCGCGTCTACCAAAAGATGCATGTGCATGCTTAAAACGCGTTTTCGCACAAATGCGTGCGCGGGTGCTAAAAAGAGCAGCATCGGCATGCTTAGCACGTCGTTTGGTAGAAATCCACGTGCGCGTTCTGCCAAAAGCACCATTTGCATGCACATCTTGTGGTTTTGCAGAAAACTTCATCCGCGTCTACCAAAAGATGCATGTGCATGCTTAAAACGCGTTTTCGCACAAATCCGTGCGCGGGTGCTAAAAAGAGCAGCATCGGCAAGCTTAGCACGTCGTTTGGTAGAAATCCACGTGCGCGTTCTGCAAAAAGCACCATTTGCATGCACATCTTGTGGTTTTGCAGAAAACTTCATCCGCGTCTACCAAAAGATGCATGTGCATGCTTAAAACGCGTTTTCGCACAATTGCGTGCGCGGGTGCTAAAAAGAGCAGCATCGGCATGCTTAGCACGTCGTTTGGTAGAAATCCACGTGCGCGTTCTGCAAAAAGCACCATTTGCATGCACATCTTGTGGTTTTGCAGAAAACTTCATCCGCGTCTACCAAAAGATGCATGTGCATGCTTAAAACGCGTTTTCGCACAAATGCGTGCGCGGGTGCTAAAGAGAGCCGCATCGGCATGCTTAGCACGTCGTTTGGTAGAAATCCACGTGCGCGTTCTGCAAAAAGCACCATTTGCATGCACATCTTGTGGTTTTGCAGAAAACTTCATCCGCGTCTACCAAAGATGCATGTGCATGCTTAAAACGCGTTTTCGCACAAATGCGTGCGCGGGTGCTAAAAATAGCAGCATCGGCATGCTTAGCACGTCGTTTGGTAGAAATCCACGTGCGCGTTCTGCAAAAAGCACCATTTGCATGCACATCTTGTGGTTTTGCAGAAAACTTCATCCGCGTCTACCAAAAGATGCATGTGCATGCTTAAAACGCGTTTTCGCACAAATGCTTGCGCGGGTGCTAAAAAGAGCAGCATCGGCATGCTTAGCACGTCGTTTGGTAGAAATCCACGTGCGCGTTCTGCAAAAAGCACCATTTGCATGCACATCTTGTGGTTTTGCAGAAAACTTCATCCGCGTCTACCAAAAGATGCATGTGCATGCTTAAAACGCGTTTTCGCACAAATGCGTGCGCGGGTGCTAAAAATAGCAGCATCGGCATGCTTAGCACGTCGTTTGGTAGAAATCCACGTGCGCGTTCTGCAAAAAGCACCATTTGCATGCACATCTTGTGGTTTTGCAGAAAACTTCATCCGCGTCTACCAAAAGATGCATGTGCATGCTTAAAACGCGTTTTCGCACAAATGCGTGCGCGGGTGCTAAAGAGAGCAGCATCGGCAAGCTTAGCACGTCGTTTGGTAGAAATCCACGTGCGCGTTCTGCAAAAAGCACCATTTGCATGCACATCTTGTGGTTTTGCAGAAAACTTCATCCGCGTCTACCAAAAGATGCATGTGCATGCTTAAAACGCGTTTTCGCACAAATGCGTGCGCGGGTGCTAAAAAGAGCAGCATCGGCATGCTTAGCATGTCGTTTGGTAGAAATCCACGTGCGCGTTCTGCAAAAAGCACCATTTGCATGCACATCTTGTGGTTTTGCAGAAAACTTCATCCGCGTCTACCAAAAGATGCATGTGCACGCTTAAAACGCGTTTTCGCACAAATGCGTGCGCGGGTGCTAAAAAGAGCAGCATCGGCATGCTTAGCACGTCGTTTGGTAGAAATCCACGTGCGCGTTCTGCCAAAAGCACCATTTGCATGCACATCTTGTAGTTTTGCAGAAAACTTCATCCGCGTCTACCAAAAGATGCATGTGCATGCTTAAAACGCGTTTTCGCACAAATCCGTGCGCGGGTGCTAAAAAGAGCAGCATCGGCAAGCTTAGCACGTCGTTTGGTAGAAATCCACGTGCGCGTTCTGCAAAAAGCACCATTTGCATGCACATCTTGTGGTTTTGCAGAAAACTTCATCCGCGTCTACCAAAAGATGCATGTGCATGCTTAAAACGCGTTTTCGCACAAATGCGTGCGCGGGTGCTAAAAAGAGCAGCATCGGCATGCTTAGCACGTCGTTTGGTAGAAATCCACGTGCGCGTTCTGCAAAAAGCACCATTTGCATGCACATCTTGTGGTTTTGCAGAAAACTTCATCCGCGTCTACCAAAAGATGCATGTGCATGCTTAAAACGCGTTTTCGCACAAATGCGTGCGCGGGTGCTAAAAAGAGCAGCATCGGCATGCTTAGCACGTCGTTTGGTAGAAATCCACGTGCGCGTTCTGCAAAAAGCACCATTTGCATGCACATCTTGTGGTTTTGCAGAAAACTTCATCCGCGTCTACCAAAAGATGCATGTGCATGCTTAAAACGCGTTTTCGCACAAATGCGTGCGCGGGTGCTAAAAAGAGCAGCATCGGCATGCTTAGCACGTCGTTTGGTAGAAATCCACGTGCGCGTTCTGCAAAAAGCACCATTTGCATGCACATCTTGTGGTTTTGCAGAAAACTTCATCCGCGTCTGCCAAAAGATGCATGTGCATGCTTAAAACGCGTTTTCGCACAAATGCGTGCGCGGGTGCTAAAAAGAGCAGCATCGGCATGCTTAGCACGTCGTTTGGTAGAAATCCACGTGCGCGTTCTGCCAAAAGCACCATTTGCATGCACATCTTGTGGTTTTGCAGAAAACTTCATCCGCGTCTACCAAAAGATGCATGTGCAAGGTTAAAACGCGTTTTCGCACAAATGCGTGCGCGGGTGCTAAAAAGAGCAGCATCGGCATGCTTAGCACGTCGTTTGGTAGAAATCCACGTGCGCGTTCTGCAAAAAGCACCATTTGCATGCACATCTTGTGGTTTTGCAGAAAACTTCATCCGCGTCTACCAAAAGATGCATGTGCATGCTTAAAACGCGTTTTCGCACAAATGCGTGCGCGGGTGCTAAAAAGAGCAGCATCGGCATGCTTAGCACGTCGTTTGGTAGAAATCCACGTGCGCGTTCTGCCAAAAGCACCATTTGCATGCACATATTGTGGTTTTGCAGAAAACTTCATCCGCGTCTACCAAAAGATGCATGTGCATGTTTAAAACGCGTTTTCGCACAAATCCGTGCGCGGGTGCTAAAAAGAGCAGCATCGGCATGCTTAGCACGTCGTTTGGTAGAAATCCACGTGCGCGTTCTGCCAAAAGCACCATTTGCATGCACATCTTGTGGTTTTGCAGAAAACTTCATCCGCGTCTACCAAAAGATGCATGTGCATGCTTAAAACGCGTTTTCGCACAAATCCGTGCGCGGGTGCTAAAAAGAGCAGCATCGGCATGCTTAGCACGTCGTTTGGTAGAAATCCACGTGCGCGTTCTGCAAAAAGCACCATTTGCATGCACATCTTGTGGTTTTGCAGAAAACTTCATCCGCGTCTACCAAAAGATGCATGTGCATGCTTAAAACGCGTTTTCGCACAAATGCGTGCGCGGGTGCTAGAAAGAGCAGCATCGGCATGCTTAGCACGTCGTTTGGTAGAAATCCACGTGCGCGTTCTGCCAAAAGCACCATTTGCATGCACATGTTGTGGTTTTGCAGAAAACTTCATCCGCGTCTACCAAAAGATGCATGTGCATTCTTAAAACGCGTTTTCGCACAAATCCGTGCGCGGGTGCTAAAAAGAGCAGCATCGGCAAGCTTAGCACGTCGTTTGGTAGAAATCCACGTGCGCGTTCTGCAAAAAGCACCATTTGCATGCACATCTTGTGGTTTTGCAGAAAACTTCATCCGCGTCTACCAAAAGATGCATGTGCATGCTTAAAACGCGTTTTCGCACAAATGCGTGCGCGGGTGCTAAAAAGAGCAGCATCGGCATGCTTAGCATGTCGTTTGGTAGAAATCCACGTGCGCGTTCTGCAAAAAGCACCATTTGCATGCACATCTTGTGGTTTTGCAGAAAACTTCATCCGCGTCTACCAAAAGATGCATGTGCATGCTTAAAACGCGTTTTCGCACGAATGCGTGCGCGGGTGCTAAAAAGAGCAGCATCGGCATGCTTAGCACGTCGTTTGGTAGAAATCTACGTGCGCGTTCTGCCAAAAGCACCATTTGCATGCGCATCTTGTAGTTTTGCAGAAAACTTCATCCGCGTCTACCAAAAGATGCATGTGCATGCTTAAAACGCGTTTTCGCACAAATCCGTGCGCGGGTGCTAAAAAGAGCAGCATCGGCAAGCTTAGCACGTCGTTTGGTAGAAATCCACGTGCGCGTTCTGCAAAAAGCACCATTTGCATGCACATCTTGTGGTTTTGCAGAAAACTTCATCCGCGTCTACCAGAAGATGCATGTGCATGCTTAAAACGCGTTTTCGCACAAATGCGTGTGCGGGTGCTAAAAAGAGCAGCATCGGCATGCTTAGCACGTCGTTTGGTAGAAATCCACGTGCGCGTTCTGCAAAAAGCACCATTTGCATGCACATCTTGTGGTTTTGCAGAAAACTTCATCCGCGTCTACCAAAAGATGCATGTGCATGCTTAAAACGCGTTTTCGCACAAATCCGTGCGCGGGTGCTAAAAAGAGCAGCATCGGCAAGCTTAGCACGTCGTTTGGTAGAAATCCACGTGCGCGTTCTGCAAAAAGCACCATTTGCATGCACATCTTGTGGTTTTGCAGAAAACTTCATCCGCGTCTACCAAAAGATGCATGTGCATGCTTAAAACGCGTTTTCGCACAAATGCGTGCGCGGGTGCTAAAAAGAGCAGCATCGGCATGCTTAGCACGTCGTTTGGTAGAAATCCACGTGCGCGTTCTGCAAAAAGCACCATTTGCATGCACATCTTGTGGTTTTGCAGAAAACTTCATCCGCGTCTACCAAAAGATGCATGTGCATGCTTAAAACGCGTTTTCGCACAAATGCGTGCGCGGGTGCTAAAAAGAGCAGCATCGGCATGCTTAGCACGTCGTTTGGTAGAAATCCACGTGCGCGTTCTGCAAAAAGCACCATTTGCATGCACATCTTGTGGTTTTGCAGAAAACTTCATCCGCGTCTACCAAAAGATGCATGTGCATGCTTAAAACGCGTTTTCGCACAAATGCGTGCGCGGGTGCTAAAAAGAGCAGCATCGGCATGCTTAGCACGTCGTTTGGTAGAAATCCACATGCGCGTTCTGCCAAAAGCACCATTTGCATGCACATCTTGTGGTTTTGCAGAAAACTTCATCCGCGTCTACCAAAATATGCATGTGCATGTTTAAAACGCGTTTTCGCACAAATCCGTGCGCGGGTGCTAAAAAGAGCAGCATCGGCATGCTTAGCACGTCGTTTGGTAGAAATCCACGTGCGCGTTCTGCCAAAAGCACCATTTGCATGCACATCTTGTGGTTTTGCAGAAAACTTCATCCGCGTCTACCAAAAGATGCATGTGCATGCTTAAAACGCGTTTTCGCACAAATGCGTGCGCGGGTGCTAAAAAGAGCAGCATCGGCATGCTTAGCACGTCGTTTGGTAGAAATCCACGTGCGCGTTCTGCAAAAAGCACCATTTGCATGCACATCTTGTGGTTTTGCAGAAAACTTCATCCGCGTCTACCAAAAGATGCATGTGCATGCTTAAAACGCGTTTTCGCACAAATGCGTGCGCGGGTGCTAAAAAGAGCAGCATCGGCATGCTTAGCACGTCGTTTGGTAGAAATCCACGTGCGCGTTCTGCCAAAAGCACCATTTGCATGCACATCTTGTGGTTTTAAAGAAAACTTCATCCGCGTCTACCAAAAGATGCATGTGCATGCTTAAAACGCGTTTTCGCACAAATCCGTGCGCGGGTGCTAAAAAGAGCAGCATCGGCATGCTTAGCACGTCGTTTGGTAGAAATCCACGTGCGCGTTCTGCAAAAAGCACCATTTGCATGCACATCTTGTGGTTTTGCAGAAAACTTCATCCACGTCTACCAAAAGATGCATGTGCATGCTTAAAACGCGTTTTCGCACAAATGCGTGCGCGGGTGCTAAAAAGAGCAGCATCGGCATGCTTAGCACGTCGTTTGGTAGAAATCCACGTGCGCGTTCTGCCAAAAGCACCATTTGCATGCACATCTTGTGGTTTTGCAGAAAACTTCATCCGCGTCTACCAAAAGATGCATGTGCATGCTTAAAACGCGTTTTCGCACAAATCCGTGCGCGGGTGCTAAAAAGAGCAGCATCGGCAAGCTTAGCACGTCGTTTGGTAGAAATCCACGTGCGCGTTCTGCAAAAAGCACCATTTGCATGCACATCTTGTGGTTTTGCAGAAAACTTCATCCGCGTCTACCAAAAGATGCATGTGCATGCTTAAAACGCGTTTTCGCACAAATGCGTGCGCGGGTGCTAAAAAGAGCAGCATCGGCATGCTTAGCACGTCGTTTGGTAGAAATCCACGTGCGCGTTCTGCAAAAAGCACCATTTGCATGCACATCTTGTGGTTTTGCAGAAAACTTCATCCGCGTCTACCAAAAGATGCATGTGCATGCTTAAAACGCGTTTTCGCACAAATGCGTGCGCGGGTGCTAAAAAGAGCAGCATCGGCATGCTTAGCACGTCGTTTGGTAGAAATCCACGTGCGCGTTCTGCAAAAAGCACCATTTGCATGCACATCTTGTGGTTTTGCAGAAAACTTCATCCGCGTCTACCAAAATATGCATGTGCATGCTTAAAACGCGTTTTCGCACAAATGCGTGCGCGGGTGCTAAAAATAGCAGCATCGGCATGCTTAGCACGTCGTTTGGTAGAAATCCACGTGCGCGTTCTGCAAAAAGCACCATTTGCATGCACATCTTGTGGTTTGGAGAAAACTTCATCCGCGTCTACCAAAAGATGCATGTACATGCTTAAAACGCGTTTTCGCACAAATGCTTGCGCGGGTGCTAAAAAGAGCAGCATCGGCATGCTTAGCACGTCGTTTGGTAGAAATCCACGTGCGCGTTCTGCAAAAAGCACCATTTGCATGCACATCTTGTGGTTTTGCAGAAAACTTCATCCGCGTCTACCAAAAGATGCATGTGCATGCTTAAAACGCGTTTTCGCACAAATGCGTGCGCGGGTGCTAAAAATAGCAGCATCGGCATGCTTAGCACGTCGTTTGGTAGAAATCCACGTGCGCGTTCTGCAAAAAGCACCATTTGCATGCACATCTTGTGGTTTTGCAGAAAACTTCATCCGCGTCTACCAAAAGATGCATGTGCATGCTTAAAACGCGTTTTCGCACAAATGCGTGCGCGGGTGCTAAAAAGAGCAGCATCGGCATGCTCAGCACGTCGTTTGGTAGAAATCCACGTGCGCGTTCTGCCAAAAGCACCATTTGCATGCACATCTTGTGGTTTTGCAGAAAACTTCATCCGCGTCTACCAAAAGATGCATGTGCATGCTTAAAACGCGTTTTCGCACAAATGCGTGCGCGGGTGCTAAAAAGAGCAGCATCGGCATGCTTAGCACGTCGTTTGGTAGAAATCCACATGCGCGTTCTGCCAAAAGCACCATTTGCATGCACATCTTGTGGTTTTGCAGAAAACTTCATCCGCGTCTACCAAAATATGCATGTGCATGCTTAAAACGCGTTTTCGCACAAATGCGTGCGCGGGTGCTAAAAAGAGCAGCATCGGCATGCTTAGCACGTCGTTTGGTAGAAATCCACGTGCGCGTTCTGCAAAAAGCACCATTTGCATGCACATCTTGTGGTTTTGCAGAAAACTTCATCCGCGTCTACCAAAAGATGCATGTGCATGCTTAAAACGCTTTTTCGCACAAATGCGTGCGCGGGTGCTAAAAAGAGCAGCATCGGCATGCTTAGCACGTCGTTTGGTAGAAATCCACGTGCGCGTTCTGCCAAAAGCACCATTTGCATGCACATCTTGTGGTTTTGCAGAAAACTTCATCCGCGTCTACCAAAAGATGCATGTGCATGCTTAAAACGCGTTTTCGCACAAATGCGTGCGCGGGTGCTAAAAAGAGCAGCATCGGCATGCTTAGCACGTCGTTTGGTAGAAATCCACGTGCGCGTTCTGCAAAAAGCACCATTTGCATGCACATCTTGTGGTTTTGCAGAAAACTTCATCCGCGTCTACCAAAAGATGCATGTGCATGCTTAAAACGCGTTTTCGCACAAATGCGTGCGCGGGTGCTAAAAAGAGCAGCATCGGCATGCTTAGCACGTCGTTTGGTAGAAATCCACGTGCGCGTTCTGCCAAAAGCACCATTTGCATGCACATCTTGTGGTTTTGCAGAAAACTTCATCCGCGTCTACCAAAAGATGCATGTGCATGTTTAAAACGCGTTTTCGCACAAATCCGTGCGCGGGTGCTAAAAAGAGCAGCATCGGCATGCTTAGCACGTCGTTTGGTAGAAATCCACGTGCGCGTTCTGCCAAAAGCACCATTTGCATGCACATCTTGTGGTTTTGCAGAAAACTTCATCCGCGTCTACCAAAAGATGCATGTGCATGCTTAAAACGCGTTTTCGCACAAATCCGTGCGCGGGTGCTAAAAAGAGCAGCATCGGCATGCTTAGCACGTCGTTTGGTAGAAATCCACGTGCGCGTTCTGCAAAAAGCACCATTTGCATGCACATCTTGTGGTTTTGCAGAAAACTTCATCCGCGTCTACCAAAAGATGCATGTGCATGCTTAAAACGCGTTTTCGCACAAATGCGTGCGCGGGTGCTAAAAAGAGCAGCATCGGCATGCTTAGCACGTCGTTTGGTAGAAATCCACGTGCGCGTTCTGCCAAAAGCACCATTTGCATGCACATCTTGTGGTTTTGCAGAAAACTTCATCCGCGTCTACCAAAAGATGCATGTGCATGCTTAAAACGCGTTTTCGCACAAATGCGTGCGCGGGTGCTAAAAAGAGCAGCATCGGCATGCTTAGCACGTCGTTTGGTAGAAATCCACGTGCGCGTTCTGCAAAAAGCACCATTTGCATGCACATCTTGTGGTTTTGCAGAAAACTTCATCCGCGTCTACCAAAAGATGCATGTGCATGCTTAAAACGCGTTTTCGCACAAATGCGTGCGCGGGTGCTAAAAAGAGCAGCATCGGCATGCTTAGCACGTCGTTTGGTAGAAATCCACGTGCGCGTTCTGCCAAAAGCACCATTTGCATGCACATCGTGTGGTTTTGCAGAAAACTTCATCCGCGTCTACCAAAAGATGCATGTGCATGCTTAAAACGCGTTTTCGCACAAATGCGTGCGCGGGTGCTAAAAAGAGCAGCATCGGCATGCTTAGCACGTCGTTTGGTAGAAATCCACGTGCGCGTTCTGCCAAAAGCACCATTTGCATGCACATCTTGTGGTTTTGCAGAAAACTTCATCCGCGTCTACCAAAAGATGCATGTGCATGCTTAAAACGCGTTTTCGCACAAATCCGTGCGCGGGTGCTAAAAAGAGCAGCATCGGCAAGCTTAGCACGTCGTTTGGTAGAAATCCACGTGCGCGTTCTGCAAAAAGCACCATTTGCATGCACATCTTGTGGTTTTGCAGAAAACTTCATCCGCGTCTACCAAAAGATGCATGTGCATGCTTAAAACGCGTTTTCGCACAAATGCGTGCGCGGGTGCTAAAAAGAGCAGCATCGGCATGCTTAGCACGTCGTTTGGTAGAAATCCACGTGCGCGTTCTGCAAAAAGCACCATTTGCATGCACATCTTGTGGTTTTGCAGAAAACTTCATCCGCGTCTACCAAAAGATGCATGTGCATGCTTAAAACGCGTTTTCGCACAAATGCGTGCGCGGGTGCTAAAAAGAGCAGCATCGGCATGCTTAGCATGTCGTTTGGTAGAAATCCACGTGCGCGTTCTGCAAAAAGCACCATTTGCATGCACATCTTGTGGTTTTGCAGAAAACTTCATCCGCGTCTACCAAAAGATGCATGTGCATGCTTAAAACGCGTTTTCGCACAAATGCGTGCGCGGGTGCTAAAAATAGCAGCATCGGCATGCTTAGCACGTCGTTTGGTAGAAATCCACGTGCGCGTTCTGCAAAAAGCACCATTTGCATGCACATCTTGTGGTTTGGAGAAAACTTCATCCGCGTCTACCAAAAGATGCATGTGCATGCTTAAAACGCGTTTTCGCACAAATGCTTGCGCGGGTGCTAAAAAGAGCAGCATCGGCATGCTTAGCACGTCGTTTGGTAGAAATCCACGTGCGCGTTCTGCAAAAAGCACCATTTGCATTCACATCTTGTGGTTTTGCAGAAAACTTCATCCGCGTCTACCAAAAGATGCATGTGCATGCTTAAAACGCGTTTTCGCACAAATGCGTGCGCGGGTGCTAAAAATAGCAGCATCGGCATGCTTAGCACGTCGTTTGGTAGAAATCCACGTGCGCGTTCTGCAAAAAGCACCATTTGCATGCACATCTTGTGGTTTTGCAGAAAACTTCATCCGCGTCTACCAAAAGATGCATGTGCATGCTTAAAACGCGTTTTCGCACAAATGCGTGCGCGGGTGCTAAAAAGAGCAGCATCGGCATGCTCAGCACGTCGTTTGGTAGAAATCCACGTGCGCGTTCTGCCAAAAGCACCATTTGCATGCACATCTTGTGGTTTTGCAGAAAACTTCATCCGCGTCTACCAAAAGATGCATGTGCATGCTTAAAACGCGTTTTCGCACAAATGCGTGCGCGGGTGCTAAAAAGAGCAGCATCGGCATGCTTAGCACGTCGTTTGGTAGAAATCCACGTGCGCGTTCTGCCAAAAGCACCATTTGCATGCACATCTTGTGGTTTTGCAGAAAACTTCATCCGCGTCTACCAAAATATGCATGTGCATGCTTAAAACGCGTTTTCGCACAAATGCGTGCGCGGGTGCTAAAAAGAGCAGCATCGGCATGCTTAGCACGTCGTTTGGTAGAAATCCACGTGCGCGTTCTGCAAAAAGCACCATTTGCATGCACATCTTGTGGTTTTGCAGAAAACTTCATCCGCCGTCTACCAAAAGATGCATGTGCATGCTTAAAACGCGTTTTCGCACAAATGCGTGCGCGGCGTGCTAAAAAGAGCAGCATCGGCATGCTTAGCACGTCGTTTGGTAGAAATCCACGTGCGCGTTCTGCCAAAAGCACCATTTGCATGCACATCTTGTGGTTTTGCAGAAAACTTCATCCGACGTCTACCAAAAGATGCATGTGCATGCTTAAACGCGTTTTCGCACAAATGCGTGCGCGGGTGCTAAAAAGAGCAGCATCGGCATGCTTAGCACGTCGTTTGGTAGAAATCCACGTGCGCGTTCTGCAAAAAGCACCATTGCATGCACATCTTGTGGTTTTGCAGAAAACTTCATCCGCGTCTACCAAAAGATGCATGTGCATGCTTTAAAACGCGTTTTCGCACAAATGCGTGCGCGGGTGCTAAAAAGAGCAGCATCGGCATGCTTAGCACGTCGTTTGGTAGAAATCCACGTGCGCGTTCTGCCAAAAGCACCATTTGCATGCACATCTTGTGGTTTTGCAGAAAACTCATCCGCGTCTACCAAAAGATGCATGTGCATGCTTAAAACGCGTTTTCGCACAAATCGTGCGCGGGTGCTAAAAAGAGCAGCATCGGCATGCTTAGCACGTCGTTTGGTAGAAATCCACGTGCGCGTTCTGCAAAAAGCACCATTTGCATGCACATCTTGTGGTTTTGCAGAAAACTTCATCCGCGTCTACCAAAAGTGCATGTGCATGCTTAAAACGCGTTTCGCACAAATGCGTGCGCGGGTGCTAAAAAGAGCAGCATCGGCATGCTTAGCACGTCGTTTGGTAGAAATCCACGTGGCGCGTTCTGCCAAAAGCACCATTTGCATGCACATCTTGTGGTTTTGCAGAAAACTTCATCCGCGTCTACCAAAAGATGCATGTGCATGCTTAAAACGCGTTTTCGCACAAATGCGTGCGCGGGTGCTAAAATGAGCAGCATCGGCATGCTTAGCACGTCGTTTGGTAGAAATCCCACGTGCGCGTTCTGCCAAAAGCACCATTTGCATGCACATCTTGTGGTTTTGCAGAAAACTTCATCCGCGTCTACCAAAAGATGCATGTGCATGTTTAAAACGCGTTTTCGCACAAATCGTGCGCGGGTGCTAAAAAGAGCAGCATCGGCATGCTTAGCACGTCGTTGGTAGAAATCACGTGCGCGTTCTGCAAAAGCACCATTTGCATGCACATCTTGTGGTTTTGCAGAAAACTTCATCCGCGTCTACCAAAAGATGCATGTGCATGCTTAAAACGCGTTTTCCGCACAAATGCGTGCGCGGGTGCTAAAAAGAGCAGCATCGGCATGCTTAGCACGTCGTTTGGTAGAAATCACGTGCGCGTTCTGCCAAAAGCACCATTTGCATGCACATCTTGTGGTTTTGCAGAAAACTTCATCCGCGTCTACCAAAAGATGCATGTGCATGCTTAAAACGCGTTTTCGCACAAATCCGTGCGCGGGTGCTAAAAAGAGCAGCATCGGCATGCTTAGCACGTCGTTTGGTAGAAATCCACGTGCGCGTTCTGCCAAAAGCACCATTTGCATGCACATCTTGTGGTTTTGCAGAAAACTTCATCCGCGTCTACCAAAAAGATGCATGTGCATGCTTAAACAACGCGTTTTCGCACAAATGCGTGCGCGGGTGCTAAAAAGAGCAGCATCGGCATGCTTAGCACGTCGTTGGTAGAAATCCACGTGCGCGTTCTGCAAAAAGCACCATTTGCATGCACATCTTGTGGTTTTGCAGAAAACTTCATCCGCGTCTACCAAAAGATGCATGTGCATGCTTAAAACGCGTTTTCGCACAAATGCGTGCGCGGGTGCTAAAACGAGCAGCATCGGCATGCTTAGCACGTCGTTTGGTAGAAATCCACGTGCGCGTTCTGCAAAAAGCACCATTTGCATGCACATCTTGTGGTTTTGCAGAAAACTTCATCCGCGTCTACCAAAAGATGCATGTGCATGCTTAAAACGCGTTTTCGCACAAATGCGTGCGCGGGTGCTAAAAAGAGCAGCATCGGCATGCTTAGCACGTCGTTGGTAGAATCCACGTGCGCGTTCTGCAAAAAGCACCATTTGCATGCACATCTTGTGGTTTTGCAGAAAACTCATCCGCGTCTACCAAAATATGCATGTGCATGCTTAAAACGCGTTTTCGCACAAATGCGTGCGCGGGTGCTAAAAATAGCAGCATCGGCATGCTTAGCACGTCACGTCGTTTGGTAGAAATCCACGTGCGCGTTCTGCAAAAAGCACCATTTGCATGCACATCTTGTGGTTTGGAGAAAACTTCATCCGCGTCTACCAAAAGATGCATGTACATGCTTAAAACGCGTTTTCGCACAAATGCTTGCGCGGGTGCTAAAAAGAGCAGCATCGGCATGCTTAGCACGTCGTTTGGTAGAAATCCACGTGCGCGTTCTGCAAAAAGCACCATTTGCCATGCACATCTTGTGGTTTTGCAGAAAACTTCATCCGCGTCTACCAAAAGATGCATGTGCATGCTTAAAACGCGTTTTCGCACAAATGCGTGCGCGGGTGCTAAAAATAGCAGCATCGGCATGCTTAGCACGTCGTTTTGGTAGAAATCCACGTGCGCGTTCTGCAAAAAGCACCATTTGCGATGCACATCTTGTGGTTTTGCAGAAAAACTTCATCCGCGTCTACCAAAAGATGCATGTGCATGCTTAAAACGCGTTTTCGCACAAATGCGTGCGCGGGTGCTAAAAAGAGCAGCATCGGCATGCTCAGCACGTCGTTTGGTAGAAATCCACGTGCGCGTTCTGCCAAAAGCCACCATTTGCATGCACATCTTGTGGTTTTGCAGAAAACTTCATCCGCGTCTACCAAAAGATGCATGTGCATTCTTAAAACGCGTTTTCGCACAAATGCGTGCGCGGGTGCTAAAAAGAGCAGCATCGGCATGCTTAGCACGTCGTTTGGTAGAAATCCACATGCGCGTTCTGCCAAAAGCACCATTTGCATGCACATCTTGTGGTTTTGCAGAAAACTTCATCCGCGTCTACCAAAATATGCATGTGCATGCTTAAAACGCGTTTTCGCACAAATGCGTGCGCGGGGTGCTAAAAAGAGCAGCATCGGCATGCTTAGCACGTCGTTTGGTAGAAATCCACGTGCGCGTTCTGCAAAAAGCACCATTTGCATGCACATCTTGTGGTTTTTGCAGAAAACTTCATCCGCGTCTACCAAAAGATGCATGTGCATGCTTAAAAACGCGTTTTCGCACAAATGCGTGCGCGGGTGCTAAAAAGAGCAGCATCGGGCATGCTTAGCACGTCGTTTGGTAGAAATCCACGTGCGCGTTCTGCCAAAAGCACCATTTGCATGCACATCTTGTGGTTTTGCAGAAAACTTCATCCGCGTCTACCAAAAGATGCATGTGCATGCTTAAAACGCGTTTTCGCACAAATGCGTGCGCGGGTGCTAAAAAGAGCAGCATCGGCATGCTTAGCACGTCGTTTGGTAGAAATCCACGTGCGCGTTCTGCAAAAAGCACCATTTGCATGCACATCTTGTGGTTTTTGCAGAAAACTTCATCCGCGTCTACCAAAAGATGCATGTGCATGCTTAAAACGCGTTTTTCGCACAAATGCGTGCGCGGGTGCTAAAAAGAGCAGCATCGGCATGCTTAGCACGTCGTTTGGTAGAAATCCACGTGCGCGTTCTGCCAAAAGCCACCATTTGCATGCACATCTTGTGGTTTTTGCAGAAAACTTCATCCGCGTCTACCAAAAGATGCATGTGCATGTTTATAAACGCGTTTTCGCACAAATCCGTGCGCGGGTGCTAAAAAGAGCAGCATCGGCATGCTTAGCACGTCGTTTGGTAGAAATCCACGTGCGCGTTTCTGCCAAAAGCACCATTTGCATGCACATCTTGTGGTTTTGCAGAAAACTTCATCCGCGTCTACCAAAAGATGCATGTGCATGCTTAAAACGCGTTTTCGCACAAATCCGTGCGCGGGTGCTAAAAAGAGCAGCATCGGCATGCTTAGCACGTCGTTTGGTAGAAATCCACGTGCGCGTTCTGCAAAAAGCACCATTTGCATGCACATCTTGTGGTTTTGCAGAAAACTTCATCCGCGTCTACCAAAAGATGCATGTGCATGCTTAAAACGCGTTTTCGCACAAATGCGTGCGCGGGTGCTAAAAAGAGCAGCATCGGCATGCTTAGCACGTCGTTTGGTAGAAATCCACGTGCGCGTTCTGCCAAAAGCACCATTTGCATGCACATCTTGTGGTTTTGCAGAAAACTTCATCCGCGTCTACCAAAAGATGCATGTGCATGCTTTAAAACGCGTTTTCGCACAAATGCGTGCGCGGGTGCTAAAAAGAGCAGCATCGGCATGCTTAGCACGTCGTTTGGTAGAAAATCCACGTGCGCGTTCTGCAAAAAGCACCATTTGCATGCACATCTTGTGGTTTTGCAGAAAACTTCATCCGCGTCTACCAAAAGATGCATGTGCATGCTTAAAACGCGTTTTCGCACAAATGCGTGCGCGGGTGCTAAAAAGAGCAGCATCGGCATGCTTAGCACGTCGTTTGGTAGAAATCCACGTGCGCGTTCTGCCAAAAGCACCATTTGCATGCACATCTTGTGGTTTTGCAGAAAACTTCATCCGCGTCTACCAAAAGATGCATGTGCATGCTTAAAACGCGTTTTCGCACAAATGCGTGCGCGGGTGCTAAAAAGAGCAGCATCGGCATGCTTAGCACGTCGTTTGGTAGAAATCCACGTGCGCGTTCTGCCAAAAGCACCATTTGCATGCACATCATGTGGTTTTGCAGAAAACTTCATCCGCGTCTACCAAAAGATGCATGTGCATGCCTTAAAACGCGTTTTCGCACAAATCCGTGCGCGGGTGCTAAAAAGAGCAGCATCGGCAAGCTTAGCACGTCGTTTGGTAGAAATCCACGTGCGCGTTCTGCAAAAAGCACCATTTGCATGCACATCTTGTGGTTTTGCAGAAAACTGCATCCGCGTCTACCAAAAGATGGCATGTGCATGCTTAAAACGCGTTTTCGCACAAATGCGTGCGCGGGTGCTAAAAAGAGCAGCATCGGCATGCTTAGCACGTCGTTTGGTAGAAATCCACGTGCGCGTTCTGCAAAAAAGCACCATTTGCATGCACATCTTGTGGTTTTGCAGAAAACTTCATCCGCGTCTACCAAAAGATGCATGTGCATGCTTAAAACGCGTTTTCGCACAAATGCGTGCGCGGGTGCTAAAAAGAGCAGCATCGGCATGCTTAGCATGTCGTTTGGTAGAAATCCACGTGCGCGTTCTGCAAAAAGCACCATTTGCATGCACATCTTGTGGTTTTGCAGAAAACTTCATCCGCGTCTACCAAAAGATGCATGTGCATGCTTAAAACGCGTTTTTCGCACAAATGCGTGCGCGGGTGCTAAAAATAGCAGCATCGGCATGCTTAGCACGTCGTTTGGTAGAAATCCACGTGCGCGTTCTGCAAAAAGCACCATTTGCATGCACATCTTGTGGTTTGGAGAAAACTTCATCCGCGTCTACCAAAAGATGCATGTGCATGCTTAAAACGCGTTTTCGCACAAATGCTTGCGCGGGTGCTAAAAAGAGCAGCATCGGCATGCTTAGCACGTCGTTTGGTAGAAATCCACGTGCGCGTTTCTGCAAAAAGCACCATTTGCATTCACATCTTGTGGTTTTGCAGAAAACTTCATCCGCGTCTACCAAAAGATGCATGTGCATGCTTAAAACGCGTTTTCGCACAAATGCGTGCGCGGGTGCTAAAAATAGCAGCATCGGCATGCTTAGCACGTCGTTTGGTAGAAATCCACGTGCGCGTTCTGCAAAAAGCACCATTTGCATGCACATCTTGTGGTTTTGCAGAAAACTTCATCCGCGTCTACCAAAAGATGCATGTGCATGCTTAAAACGCGTTTTCGCACAAATGCGTGCGCGGGTGCTAAAAAGAGCAGCATCGGCATGCTCAGCACGTCGTTTGGTAGAAATCCACGTGCGCGTTCTGCCAAAAGCACGATTTGCATGCACATCTTGTGGTTTTGCAGAAAACTTCATCCGCGTCTACCAAAAGATGCATGTGCATGCTTAAAACGCGTTTTCGCACAAATGCGTGCGCGGGTGCTAAAAAGAGCAGCATCGGCATGCTTAGCACGTCGTTTGGTAGAAATCCACGGTGCGCGTTCTGCCAAAAAGCACCATTTGCATGCACATCTTGTGGTTTTGCAGAAAACTTCATCCGCGTCTACCAAAATATGCATGTGCATGCTTAAAACGCGTTTTCGCACAAATGCGTGCGCGGGTGCTAAAAAGAGCAGCATCGGCATGCTTAGCACGTCGTTTGGTAGAAATCCACGTGCGCGTTCTGGCAAAAAGCACCATTTGCATGCACATCTTGTGGTTTTGCAGAAAACTTCATCCGCGTCTACCAAAAGATGCATGTGCATGCTTAAAACGCGTTTTCGCACAAATGCGTGCGCGGGTGCTAAAAAGAGCAGCATCGGCATGCTTAGCACGTCGTTTGGTAGAAATCCACGTGCGCGTTCTGCCAAAAAGCACCATTTGCATGCACATCTTGTGGTTTTGCAGAAAACTTCATCCGCGTCTACCAAAAGATGCATGTGCATGCTTAAAACGCGTTTTCGCACAAATGCGTGCGCGGGTGCTAAAAAGAGCAGCATCGGCATGCTTAGCACGTCGTTTGGTAGAAATCCACGTGCGCGTTCTGCAAACAAGCACCATTTGCATGCACATCTTGTGGTTTTGCAGAAAACTTCATCCGCGTCTACCAAAAGATGCATGTGCATGCTTAAAACGCGTTTTCGCACAAATGCGTGCGCGGGTGCTAAAAAGAGCAGCATCGGCATGCTTAGCACGTCGTTTGGTAGAAATCCCACGTGCGCGTTCTGCCAAAAGCACCATTTGCATGCACATCTTGTGGTTTTGCAGAAAACTTCATCCGCGTCTACCAAAAGATGCATGTGCATGCTTAAAACGCGTTTTCGCACAAATCCGTGCGCGGGTGCTAAAAAGAGCAGCATCGGCATGCTTAGCACGTCGTTTGGTAGAAATCCACGTGCGCGTTCTGCAAAAAGCACCATTTGCATGCACATCTTGTGGTTTTGCAGAAAACTTCATCCGCGTCTACCAAAATATGCATGTGCATGCTTAAAAACGCGTTTTCGCACAAATGCGTGCGCGGGGTGCTAAAAAGAGCAGCATCGGCATGCTTAGCACGTCGTTTGGTAGAAATCCACGTGCGCGTTCTGCCAAAAGCACCATTTGCATGCACATCTTGTGGTTTTGCAGAAAACTTCATCCGCGTCTACCAAAAGATGCATGTGCATGCTTAAAACGCGTTTTCGCACAAATGCGTGCGCGGGTGCTAAAATGAGCAGCATCGGCATGCTTAGCACGTCGTTTGGTAGAAATCCACGTGCGCGTTCTGCCAAAAGCACCATTTGCATGCACATCTTGTGGTTTTGCAGAAAACTTCATCCGCGTCTACCAAAAGATGCATGTGCATGTTTAAAACGCGTTTTCGCACAAATCCGTGCGCGGGTGCTAAAAAGAGCAAGCATCGGCATGCTTAGCACGTCGTTTGGTAGAAATCCACGTGCGCGTTCTGCAAAAAGCACCATTTGCATGCACATCTTGTGGTTTTGCAGAAAACTTCATCCGCGTCTACCAAAAGATGCATGTGCATGCTTAAAACGCGTTTTCGCACAAATGCGTGCGCGGGTGCTAAAAAGAGCAGCATCGGCATGCTTAGCACGTCGTTTGGTAGAAATCCACGTGCGCGTTCTGCCAAAAGCACCATTTGCATGCACATCTTGTGGTTTTGCAGAAAACTTCATCCGCGTCTACCAAAAGATGCATGTGCATGCTTAAAACGCGTTTTCGCACAAATCCGTGCGCGGGTGCTAAAAAGAGCAGCATCGGCATGCTTAGCACGTCGTTTGGTAGAAATCCACGTGCGCGTTCTGCCAAAAGCACCATTTGCATGCACATCTTGTGGTTTTGCAGAAAACTTCATCCGCGTCTACCAAAAGATGCATGTGCATGCTTAAAACGCGTTTTCGCACAAATGCGTGCGCGGGTGCTAAAAAGAGCAGCATCGGCATGCTTAGCACGTCGTTTGGTAGAAATCCACGTGCGCGTTCTGCAAAAAGCACCATTTGCATGCACATCTTGTGGTTTTGCAGAAAACTTCATCCGCGTCTACCAAAAGATGCATGTGCATGCTTAAAACGCGTTTTCGCACAAATGCGTGCGCGGGTGCTAAAACGAGCAGCATCGGCATGCTTAGCACGTCGTTTGGTAGAAATCCACGTGCGCGTTCTGCAAAAAGCACCATTTGCATGCACATCTTGTGGTTTTGCAGAAAACTTCATCCGCGTCTACCAAAAGATGCATGTGCATGCTTAAAACGCGTTTTCGCACAAATGCGTGCGCGGGTGCTAAAAAGAGCAGCATCGGCATGCTTAGCACGTCGTTTGGTAGAAATCCACGTGCGCGTTCTGCAAGAAAGCACCATTTGCATGCACATCTTGTGGTTTTGCAGAAAACTTCATCCGCGTCTACCAAAAGATGCATGTGCATGCTTAAAAACGCGTTTTCGCACAAATGCGTGCGCGGGTGCTAAAAAGAGCAGCATCGGCATGCTTAGCACGTCGTTTGGTAGAAATCCACGTGCGCGTTCTGCCAAAAGCACCATTTGCATGCACATCTTGTGGTTTTGCAGAAAACTTCATCCGCGTCTACCAAAAGATGCATGTGCATGCTTAAAACGCGTTTTCGCACAAATCCGTGCGCGGGGTGCTAAAAAGAGCAGCATCGGCATGCTTAGCACGTCGTTTGGTAGAAATCCACGTGCGCGTTCTGCCAAAAGCACCATTTGCATGCACATCTTGTGGTTTTGCAGAAAACTTCATCCGCGTCCTACCAAAAGATGCATGTGCATGCTTAAAACGCGTTTTCGCACAAATGCGTGCGCGGGGTGCTAAAAAGAGCAGCATCGGCATGCTTAGCACGTCGTTTGGTAGAAATCCACGTGCGCGTTCTGCAAAAAGCACCATTTGCATGCACATCTTGTGGTTTTTGCAGAAAACTTCATCCGCGTCTACCAAAAGATGCATGTGCATGCTTAAAACGCGTTTTCGCACAAATGCGTGCGCGGGTGCTAAAACGAGCAGCATCGGCATGCTTAGCACGTCGTTTGGTAGAAATCCACGTGCGCGTTCTGCAAAAAGCACCATTTGCATGCACATCTTGTGGTTTTGCAGAAAACTTCATCCGCGTCTACCAAAAGATGCATGTGCATGCTTAAAACGCGTTTTCGCACAAATGCGTGCGCGGGTGCTAAAAAGAGCAGCATCGGCATGCTTAGCACGTCGTTTGGTAGAAATCCACGTGCGCGTTCTGCAAAAAGCACCATTTGCATGCACATCTTGTGGTTTTTGCAGAAAACTTCATCCGCGTCTACCAAAAGATGCAATGTGCATGCTTAAAACGCGTTTTCGCACAAATGCGTGCGCGGGTGCTAAAAAGAGCAGCATCGGCATGCTTAGCACGTCGTTTGGTAGAAATCCACGTGCGCGTTCTGCCAAAAGCACCATTTGCATGCACATCTTGGTGGTTTTGCAGAAAACTTCATCCGCGTCTACCAAAAGATGCATGTGCATGCTTAAAACGCGTTTTCGCACAAATGCGTGCGCGGGTGCTAAAAAGAGCAGCATCGGCATGCTTAGCACGTCGTTTGGTAGAAATCCACGTGCGCGTTCTGCAAAAAGCACCATTTGCATGCACATCTTGTGGTTTTGCAGAAAACTTCATCCGCGTCTACCAAAAGATGCATGTGCATGCTTAAAACGCGTTTTCGCACAAATGCGTGCGCGGGTGCTAAAAAGAGCAGCATCGGCATGCTTAGCACGTCGTTTGGTAGAAATCCACGTGCGCGTTCTGCCAAAAGCACCATTTGCATGCACATCTTGTGGTTTTGCAGAAAACTTCATCCGCGTCTACCAAAAGATGCATGTGCATGCTTAAAACGCGTTTTCGCACAAATCCGTGCGCGGGTGCTAAAAAGAGCAGCATCGGCATGCTTAGCACGTCGTTTGGTAGAAATCCACGTGCGCGTTCTGCCAAAAGCACCATTTGCATGCACATCTTGTGGTTTTGCAGAAAACTTCATCCGCGTCTACCAAAAGATGCATGTGCATGCTTAAAACGCGTTTTCGCACAAATGCGTGCGCGGGTGCTAAAAAAGAGCAGCATCGGCATGCTTAGCACGTCGTTTGGTAGAAATCCACGTGCGCGTTCTGCAAAAAGCACCATTTGCATGCACATCTTGTGGTTTTGCAGAAAACTTCATCCGCGTCTACCAAAAGATGCATGTGCATGCTTAAAACGCGTTTTCGCACAAATGCGTGCGCGGGTGCTAAAACGAGCAGCATCGGCATGCTTAGCACGTCGTTTGGTAGAAATCCACGTGCGCGTTCTGCAAAAAGCACCATTTGCATGCACATCTTGTGGTTTTGCAGAAAACTTCATCCGCGTCTACCAAAAGATGCATGTGCATGCTTAAAACGCGTTTTCGCACAAATGCGTGCGCGGGTGCTAAAAAGAGCTAGCATCGGCAATGCTAGCACGTCGTTTGGTAGAAATCCACGTGCGCGTTCTGCCAAAAGCACCATTTGCATCTGTCTCGCGTGTGTTGTGCATGTTTAAAACGCGTTTTCGCACAAATGCGTGCGCGGGTGCTAAAAAGAGCAGCATCGGCATGCTTAGCACGTCGTTTGGTAGAAATCCACGTGCGCGTTCTGCCAAAAGCACCATTTGCATGCACATCTTGTGGTTTTGCAGAAAACTTCATCCGCGTCTACCAAAAGATGCATGTGCATGCTTAAAACGCGTTTTCGCACAAATGCGTGCGCGGGTGCTAAAAAGAGCAGCATCGGCATGCTTAGCATGTCGTTTGGTAGAAATCCACGTGCGCGTTCTGCAAAAAGACACCATTTGCATGCACATCTTGTGGTTTTGCAGAAAACTTCATCCGCGTCTACCAAAAGATGCATGTGCATGCTTAAAAACGCGTTTTTCGCACAAATGCGTGCGCGGGTGCTAAAAAAGAGCAGCATCGGCATGCTTAGCACGTCGTTTGGTAGAAATCCACGTGCGCGTTCTGCAAAAAGCACCATTTGCATGCACATCTTGTGGTTTTGCAGAAAACTTCATCCGCGTCTACCAAAAGATGCATGTGCATGCTTAAAACGCGTTTTCGCACAAATGCGTGCGCGGGTGCTAAAAAGAGCAGCATCGGCATGCTTAGCACGTCGTTTGGTAGAAATCCACGTGCGCGTTCTGCCAAAAGCACCATTTGCATGCACATCTTGTAGTTTTGCAGAAAACTTCATCCGCGTCTACCAAAAGATGCATGTGCATGCTTAAAACGCGTTTTCGCACAAATCCGTGCGCGGGTGCTAAAAAGAGCAGCATCGGCAAGCTTAGCACGTCGTTTGGTAGAAATCCACGTGCGCGTTCTGCAAAAAGCACCATTTGCATGCACATCTTGTGGTTTTGCAGAAAACTTCATCCGCGTCTACCAAAAGATGCATGTGCATGCTTAAACGCGTTTTCGCTCAAATGCGTGCGCGGGTGCTAAAAAGAGCAGCATCGGCATGCTTAGCACGTCGTTTGGTAGAAATCCACGTGCGCGTTCTGCAAAAAAGCACCATTTGCATGCACATCTTGTGGTTTTGCAGAAAACTTCATCCGCGTCTACCAAAAGATGCATGTGCATGCTTAAAAACGCGTTTTCGCACAAATGCGTGCGCGGGTGCTAAAAAGAGCAGCATCGGCATGCTTAGCACGTCGTTTGGTAGAAATCCACGTGCGCGTTCTGCAAAAAGCACCATTTGCATGCACATCTTGTGGTTTTGCAGAAAACTTCATCCGCGTCTACCAAAAGATGCATGTGCATGCTTAAAAACGCGTTTTCGCACAAATGCGTGCGCGCGGGTGCTAAAAAGAGCAGCATCGGCATGCTTAGCATGTCGTTTGGTAGAAATCCACGTGCGCGTTCTGCAAAAAGCACCATTTGCATGCACATCTTGTGGTTTTGCAGAAAACTTCATCCGCGTCTACCAAAAGATGCATGTGCATGCTTAAAACGCGTTTTCGCACAAATGCGTGCGCGGGTGCTAAAAAGAGCAGCATCGGCATGCTTAGCACGTCGTTTGGTAGAAATCTACGTGCGCGTTCTGCCAAAAGCACCATTTGCATGCACATCTTGTAGTTTTGCAGAAAACTTCATCCGCGTCTACCAAAAGATGCATGTGCATGCTTAAAACGCGTTTTCGCACAAATCCGTGCGCGGGTGCTAAAAAGAGCAGCATCGGCAAGCTTAGCACGTCGTTTGGTAGAAATCCACGTGCGCGTTCTGCAAAAAGCACCATTTGCATGCACATCTTGTGGTTTTGCAGAAAACTTCATCCGCGTCTACCAAAAGATGCATGTGCATGCTTAAAACGCGTTTTTCGCACAAATGCGAGCGCGGGTGCTAAAAAGAGCAGCATCGGCATGCTTAGCACGTCGTTTGGTAGAAATCCACGTGCGCGTTCTGCCAAAAGCACCATTTGCATGCACATCTTGTAGTTTTGCAGAAAACTTCATCCGCGTCTACCAAAAGATGCATGTGCATGCTTAAAACGCGTTTTCGCACAAATCCGTGCGCGGGTGCTAAAAAGAGCAGCATCGGCAAGCTTAGCACGTCGTTTGGTAGAAATCCACGTGCGCGTTCTGCAAAAAGCACCATTTGCATGCACATCTTGTGGTTTTGCAGAAAACTTCATCCGCGTCTACCAAAAGATGCATGTGCATGCTTAAAACGCGTTTTCGCACAAATGCGTGCGCGGGTGCTAAAAAGAGCAGCATCGGCATGCTTAGCACGTCGTTTGGTAGAAATCCACGTGCGCGTTCTGCCAAAAGCACCATTTGCATGCCACATCTTGTGGTTTTGCAGAAAACTTCATCCGCGTCTACCAAAAGATGCATGTGCATGCTTAAAACGCGTTTCTCGCACAATCCGTGCGCGGGTGCTAAAAAGAGCAGCATCGGCATGCTTAGCACGTCGTTTGGTAGAAATCCACGTGCGCGTTCTGCCAAAAGCACCATTTGCATGCACATCTTGTGGTTTTGCAGAAAACTTCATCCGCGTCTACCAAAAGATGCATGTGCATGCTTAAAACGCGTTTTCGCACAAATGCGTGCGCGGGTGCTAAAAAGAGCAGCATCGGCATGCTTAGCACGTCGTTTGGTAGAAATCCACGTGCGCGTTCTGCAAAAAGCACCATTTGCATGCACATCTTGTGGTTTTGCAGAAAACTTCATCCGCGTCTACCAAAAAGATGCATGTGCATGCTTAAAACGCGTTTTCGCACAAATGCGTGCGCGGGTGCTAAAACGAGCAGCAATCGGCATGCTTAGCACGTCGTTTGGTAGAAATCCACGTGCGCGTTCTGCAAAAAGCACCATTTGCATGCACATCTTGTGGTTTTGCAGAAAACTTCATCCGCGTCTACCAAAAGATGCATGTGCATGCTTAAAACGCGTTTTCGCACAAATGCGTGCGCGGGTGCTAAAAAGAGCAGCATCGGCATGCTTAGCACGTCGTTTGGTAGAAATCCACGTGCGCGTTCTGCAAAAAGCACCATTTGCATGCACATCTTGTGGTTTTGCAGAAAACTTCATCCGCGTCTACCAAAAGATGCATGTGCATGCTTAAAACGCGTTTTCGCACAAATGCGTGCGCGGGTGCTAAAAAGAGCAGCATCGGCATGCTTAGCACGTCGTTTGGTAGAAATCCACGTGCGCGTTCTGCCAAAAGCACCATTTGCATGCACATCTTGTGGTTTTGCAGAAAACTTCATCCGCGTCTACCAAAAGATGCATGTGCATGCTTAAAACGCGTTTTCGCACAAATCCGTGCGCGGGTGCTAAAAAGAGCAGCATCGGCATGCTTAGCACGTCGTTTGGTAGAAATCCACGTGCGCGTTCTGCCAAAAGCACCATTTGCATGCACATCTTGTGGTTTTGCAGAAAACTTCATCCGCGTCTACCAAAAGATGCATGTGCATGCTTAAAACGCGTTTTCGCACAAATGCGTGCGCGGGTGCTAAAAAGAGCAGCATCGGCATGCTTAGCACGTCGTTTGGGTAGAAATCCACGTGCGCGTTCTGCAAAAAAGCACCATTTGCATGCACATCTTGTGGTTTTGCAGAAAACTTCATCCGCGTCTACCAAAAGATGCATGTGCATGCTTAAAACGCGTTTTCGCACAAATGCGTGCGCGGGTGCTAAAACGAGCAGCATCGGCATGCTTAGCACGTCGTTTGGTAGAAATCCACGTGCGCGTTCTGCAAAAAGCACCATTTGCATGCACATCTTGTGGTTTTGCAGAAAACTTCATCCGCGTCTACCAAAAGATGCATGTGCATGCTTAAAACGCGTTTTCGCACAAATGCGTGCGCGGGTGCTAAAAAGAGCAGCATCGGCATGCTTAGCACGTCGTTTGGTAGAAATCCACGTGCGCGTTCTGCAAAAAGCACCATTTGCATGCACATCTTGTGGTTTTGCAGAAAACTTCATCCGCGTCTACCAAAAGATGCATGTGCATGCTTAAAACGCGTTTTCGCACAAATGCGTGCGCGGGTGCTAAAAAGAGCAGCATCGGCATGCTTAGCACGTCGTTTGGTAGAAATCCACGTGCGCGTTCTGCCAAAAGCACCATTTGCATGCACATCTTGTGGTTTTGCAGAAAACTTCATCCGCGTCTACCAAAAGATGCATGTGCATGCTTAAAACGCGTTTTCGCACAAATGCGTGCGCGGGTGCTAAAAAGAGCAGCATCGGCATGCTTAGCACGTCGTTTGGTAGAAATCCACGTGCGCGTTCTGCAAAAAGCACCATTTGCATGCACATCTTGTGGTTTTGCAGAAAACTTCATCCGCGTCTACCAAAAGATGCATGTGCATGCTTAAAACGCGTTTTCGCACAAATGCGTGCGCGGGTGCTAAAAAGAGCAGCATCGGCATGCTTAGCACGTCGTTTGGTAGAAATCCACGTGCGCGTTCTGCCAAAAGCACCATTTGCATGCACATCTTGTGGTTTTGCAGAAAACTTCATCCGCGTCTACCAAAAGATGCATGTGCATGCTTAAAACGCGTTTTCGCACAAATCCGTGCGCGGGTGCTAAAAAGAGCAGCATCGGCATGCTTAGCACGTCGTTTGGTAGAAATCCACGTGCGCGTTCTGCCAAAAGCACCATTTGCATGCACATCTTGTGGTTTTGCAGAAAACTTCATCCGCGTCTACCAAAAGATGCATGTGCATGCTTAAAACGCGTTTTCGCACAAATGCGTGCGCGGGTGCTAAAAAGAGCAGCATCGGCATGCTTAGCACGTCGTTTGGTAGAAATCCACGTGCGCGTTCTGCAAAAAGCACCATTTGCATGCACATCTTGTGGTTTTTGCAGAAAACTTCATCCGCGTCTACCAAAAGATGCATGTGCATGCTTAAAACGCGTTTTCGCACAAATGCGTGCGCGGGTGCTAAAACGAGCAGCATCGGCATGCTTAGCACGTCGTTTGGTAGAAATCCACGTGCGCGTTCTGCAAAAAGCACCATTTGCATGCACATCTTGTGGTTTTGCAGAAAACTTCATCCGCGTCTACCAAAAGATGCATGTGCATGCTTAAAACGCGTTTTCGCACAAATGCGTGCGCGGGTGCTAAAAAGAGCAGCATCGGCATGCTTAGCACGTCGTTTGGTAGAAATCCACGTGCGCGTTCTGCCAAAAGCACCATTTGCATGCACATCTTGTGGTTTTGCAGAAAACTTCATCCGCGTCTACCAAAAGATGCATGTGCATGTTTAAAACGCGTTTTCGCACAAATGCGTGCGCGGGTGCTAAAAAGAGCAGCATCGGCATGCTTAGCACGTCGTTTGGTAGAATCCACGTGCGCGTTCTGCCAAAAGCACCATTTGCATGCACATCTTGTGGTTTTGCAGAAAACTTCATCCGCGTCTACCAAAAGATGCATGTGCATGCTTAAAACGCGTTTTCGCACAAATGCGTGCGCGGGTGCTAAAAAGAGCAGCATCGGCATGCTTAGCATGTCGTTTGGTAGAAATCCACGTGCGCGTTCTGCAAAAAGCACCATTTGCATGCACATCTTGTGGTTTTGCAGAAAACTTCATCCGCGTCTACCAAAAGATGCATGTGCATGCTTAAAACGCGTTTTCGCACAATGCGTGCGCGGGTGCTAAAAAGAGCAGCATCGGCATGCTTAGCACGTCGTTTGGTAGAAATCCACGTGCGCGTTCTGCAAAAAGCACCATTTGCATGCACATCTTGTGGTTTTGCAGAAAACTTCATCCGCGTCTACCAAAAGATGCATGTGCATGCTTAAAACGCGTTTTCGCACAAATGCGTGCGCGGGTGCTAAAAAGAGCAGCATCGGCATGCTTAGCACGTCGTTTGGTAGAAATCCACGTGCGCGTTCTGCCAAAAGCACCATTTGCATGCACATCTTGTAGTTTTGCAGAAAACTTCATCCGCGTCTACCAAAAGATGCATGTGCATGCTTAAAACGCGTTTTCGCACAAATCCGTGCGCGGGTGCTAAAAAGAGCAGCATCGGCAAGCTTAGCACGTCGTTTGGTAGAAATCCACGTGCGCGTTCTGCAAAAAGCACCATTTGCATGCACATCTTGTGGTTTTGCAGAAAACTTCATCCGCGTCTACCAAAAGATGCATGTGCATGCTTAAAAACGCGTTTTCGCACAAATGCGTGCGCGGGTGCTAAAAAGAGCAGCATCGGCATGCTTAGCACGTCGTTTGGTAGAAATCCACGTGCGCGTTCTGCAAAAAGCACCATTTGCATGCACATCTTGTGGTTTTGCAGAAAACTTCATCCGCGTCTACCAAAAGATGCATGTGCATGCTTAAAACGCGTTTTCGCACAAATGCGTGCGCGGGTGCTAAAAAGAGCAGCATCGGCATGCTTAGCACGTCGTTTGGTAGAAATCCACGTGCGCGTTCTGCAAAAAGCACCATTTGCATGCACATCTTGTGGTTTTGCAGAAAACTTCATCCGCGTCTACCAAAAGATGCATGTGCATGCTTAAAACGCGTTTTCGCACAAATGCGTGCGCGGGTGCTAAAAAGAGCAGCATCGGCATGCTTAGCATGTCGTTTGGTAGAAATCCACGTGCGCGTTCTGCAAAAAGCACCATTTGCATGCACATCTTGTGGTTTTGCAGAAAACTTCATCCGCGTCTACCAAAAGATGCATGTGCATGCTTAAAAACGCGTTTTCGCACAAATGCGTGCGCGGGTGCTAAAAAGAGCAGCATCGGCATGCTTAGCACGTCGTTTGGTAGAAATCTACGTGCGCGTTCTGCCAAAAGCACCATTTGCATGCACATCTTGTAGTTTTGCAGAAAACTTCATCCGCGTCTACCAAAAGATGCATGTGCATGCTTAAAACGCGTTTTCGCACAAATCCGTGCGCGGGTGCTAAAAAGAGCAGCATCGGCAAGCTTAGCACGTCGTTTGGTAGAAATCCACGTGCGCGTTCTGCAAAAAGCACCATTTGCATGCACATCTTGTGGTTTTGCAGAAAACTTCATCCGCGTCTACCAAAAGATGCATGTGCATGCTTAAAAACGCGTTTTCGCACAAATGCGAGCGCGGGTGCTAAAAAGAGCAGCATCGGCATGCTTAGCACGTCGTTTGGTAGAAATCCACGTGCGCGTTCTGCCAAAAGCACCATTTGCATGCACATCTTGTAGTTTTGCAGAAAACTTCATCCGCGTCTACCAAAAGATGCATGTGCATGCTTAAAACGCGTTTTCGCACAAATCCGTGCGCGGGTGCTAAAAAGAGCAGCATCGGCAAGCTTAGCACGTCGTTTGGTAGAAATCCACGTGCGCGTTCTGCAAAAAGCACCATTTGCATGCACATCTTGTGGTTTTGCAGAAAACTTCATCCGCGTCTACCAAAAGATGCATGTGCATGCTTAAAAACGCGTTTTCGCACAAATGCGTGCGCGGGTGCTAAAAAGAGCAGCATCGGCATGCTTAGCACGTCGTTTGGTAGAAATCCACGTGCGCGTTCTGCAAAAAGCACCATTTGCATGCACATCTTGTGGTTTTGCAGAAAACTTCATCCGCGTCTACCAAAAGATGCATGTGCATGCTTAAAACGCGTTTTCGCACAAATGCGTGCGCGGGTGCTAAAAAGAGCAGCATCGGCATGCTTAGCACGTCGTTTGGTAGAAATCCACGTGCGCGTTCTGCAAAAAGCACCATTTGCATGCACATCTTGTGGTTTTGCAGAAAACTTCATCCGCGTCTACCAAAAGATGCATGTGCATGCTTAAAACGCGTTTTCGCACAAATGCGTGCGCGGGTGCTAAAAAGAGCAGCATCGGCATGCTTAGCACGTCGTTTGGTAGAAATCCACGTGCGCGTTCTGCCAAAAGCACCATTTGCATGCACATCTTGTGGTTTTGCAGAAAACTTCATCCGCGTCTACCAAAATATGCATGTGCATGTTTTAAAACGCGTTTTCGCACAAATCCGTGCGCGGGTGCTAAAAAGAGCAGCATCGGCATGCTTAGCACGTCGTTTGGTAGAAATCCACGTGCGCGTTCTGCCAAAAGCACCATTTGCATGCACATCTTGTGGTTTTTGCAGAAAACTTCATCCGCGTCTACCAAAAGATGCATGTGCATGCTTAAAACGCGTTTTCGCACAAATGCGTGCGCGGGTGCTAAAAAGAGCAGCATCGGCATGCTTAGCACGTCGTTTGGTAGAAATCCACGTGCGCGTTCTGCAAAAAGCACCATTTGCATGCACATCTTGTGGTTTTGCAGAAAACTTCATCCGCGTCTACCAAAAGATGCATGTGCATGCTTAAAACGCGTTTTCGCACAAATGCGTGCGCGGGTGCTAAAAAGAGCAGCATCGGCATGCTTAGCACGTCGTTTGGTAGAAATCCACGTGCGCGTTCTGCCAAAAGCACCATTTGCATGCACATCTTGTGGTTTTAAAGAAAACTTCATCCGCGTCTACCAAAAGATGCATGTGCATGCTTAAAACGCGTTTTCGCACAAATCCGTGCGCGGGTGCTAAAAAGAGCAGCATCGGCATGCTTAGCACGCTCGTTTGGTAGAAATCCACGTGCGCGTTCTGCAAAAAGCACAATTTGCATGCACATCTTGTGGTTTTGCAGAAAACTTCATCCGCGTCTACCAAAAGATGCATGTGCATGCTTAAAAACGCGTTTTCGCACAAATGCGTGCGCGGGTGCTAAAAAGAGCAGCATCGGCATGCTTAGCACGTCGTTTGGTAGAAATCCACGTGCGCGTTCTGCCAAAAGCACCATTTGCATGCACATCTTGTGGTTTTGCAGAAAACTTCATCCGCGTCTACCAAAAGATGCATGTGCATGCTTAAAACGCGTTTTCGCACAAATCCGTGCGCGGGTGCTAAAAAGAGCAGCATCGGCAAGCTTAGCACGTCGTTTGGTAGAAATCCACGTGCGCGTTCTGCAAAAAGCACCATTTGCATGCACATCTTGTGGTTTTGCAGAAAACTTCATCCGCGTCTACCAAAAGATGCATGTGCATGCTTAAAACGCGTTTTCGCACAAATGCGTGCGCGGGTGCTAAAAAGAGCAGCATCGGCATGCTTAGCACGTCGTTTGGTAGAAATCCACGTGCGCGTTCTGCAAAAAGCACCATTTGCATGCACATCTTGTGGTTTTGCAGAAAACTTCATCCGCGTCTACCAAAAGATGCATGTGCATGCTTAAAACGCGTTTTCGCACAAATGCGTGCGCGGGTGCTAAAAAGAGCAGCATCGGCATGCTTAGCACGTCGTTTGGTAGAAATCCACGTGCGCGTTCTGCAAAAAGCACCATTTGCAATCTGTCTCGCGTGTG